>NW_017671345.1:197302-309733 GCF_001879085.1 Nicotiana attenuata
CCCTTTCCCCTCCTTTCTTCGTAGATTATTACGCCCGGACACCTATACCAAAAGCTCAGTGTGCAATTTGCATGAAATCTCTTAATTTTGTTTTTTTTTTGTAAAACTAAAATTTTTGTTTTATTTCTTTTACTTATCTTTGTTTTCATTTTGTACTTTTTATATTTTCATACTTTATGAAAAAAAAATGCAAAAAATTAAAATAAAGACCTAAATATATTTTCAAGGTTAAGCTAATTAAATCCTAAAATTATTTAAAAATCTATTTCGTGACGAATTCACAATTAACAATTAAAAATGCAAAAGTGAACTATTTTTGTTATTTTCCTTGTATTTTGTTCTAAAACAAATTAACCTCTAATTAATACTAAAATATAAAATTAAATCCTAAATGCAAATGTCACGTGTATTTTTTTTTATATTTTCATATGAATTAAAATGCACAAATAAATGCAAACAATTAGCATAAGATGTCACAAAAATCCACAAAATTGCAAAATAATGAAAGAAATCATTTTGTTTGAATTTTTGGAAATAATTCACATAGGGCAAAAATCACGTGCTCACACCTATCAATCGAAGGAGAATGAGATATTGGAGTTGAATTGTGTATAAGTGGGATTATAGCTTGAAAAGGTAACAAAGGAAAGGAGATTTTCTAAGAAATAATTGATTGCATGTTATATTAATTTCCTTTCTGGTATCCTAAATAAAGATAATCCCTTATTTTTAGGTGTTTGTTTTTAGTTGGAAATTGCATTATTAAGGGATACTTTCAGAATCAGTTTCCTAATATATAGGAAATCTACCGTATTTGCGGGTATAACTTTTATACCTTTATCATGTTTATGTTGTAGAATATGTTATTTAATTAATAGTTGTAGATTATGAAATATTTTTTGATTTCAGCAGTAATTATGAAAATTTCCACAAATGTGGAATCAGGCGGACTTGCATATATAATACATCATGTGAAAAACTGTACCGATTCGTAGTCAATCGTCAAAATGATGTGAAACATTTGGAAGATGTATTTTGGTTAAAGGAGCATATATAATGACCAATATATGTGCAGTAATGTCAAACAGCTATTAATTTATGTTCAGGTGTCATATTCATCCTACAACATATTGTTGGTATAAGTCTTTTCGAGCCGTTTTAAAGGGTAGTGCCTCTTTGAAGGTCAAAAATCAATTAGGTCAAATGGGGGTGTACAAATGAAATCGGCAAATCGCACCAACACGATAATTCGAGTCAAACCGAAAAAAAAAACTCGACTATGGTTTAGTTTGATTTGGTATGGTGTTGGGAAAAAAACCCGACCATATTTTGTTTGGTTTGATTTTAAATAAGAAAAAGTCAAACCGAAACCAAACCAACCCGACATTATATGTATAGAAGTTTTAAATATATTTAATACATAAAAATATTTATTGTAGTGTAGTTTATAAATATTTCTTAAGCTTTTTCATAGTTTTATCTTTTCACGTATTATTTCAAGCTTGGACTTATTATTTTTTGATGCTCCAATAAATTTTATAGTTCATAAATGTTTGTAACTCAAATAAATCCTAAACCAATATCAAATCAATACTAAGATTAATAAAAGACAATCAATTCGATTGTACTATGAATGAAAATAGCATTGGATATCTAATTTTTTAGTTTTTCCGCGGTTTAGATAAAATGCATAACCTATTTTTCTTTTAGTGTTTAGTCATGTACACTGAACACCAACCCAATCTCGACGAAAAAAAGGAAAAGCAAGTACATCCTTAACGGCCTCTATTCCTGACGTGAACGGCCGCTTTCTTGGAACTAATTCATAGGCACTTTCCATTAATAGTGATGATTAGTCGTACTTATTTTAGCAACTTATTAGTAATTTTAAATTATGTTTGTTTTCATTATAGCTTATTAATAATACTTATTTTATGTGATTTTATTATCTTTATTGTTGAATATTTTAGTACAATGCCACGACTCATCCCATATTATGTTATTTTATTGAAAAAGACCTTATATAGTTCTATCTTACTAGGATTAAAGAAATAGTTGGAGCACACATTCTATATATATTTTGTGCTATGAAGACTTTATGAAATAAAAACCCGAAAAAACCTGAAAACCCGAAAACCCCGAGAAAAATCAAGATTGAAAAATTCGACTTTTATTGGTTTGGTCTTTAGATTTAATAACCGATAGAATTGATTTGGTTTGGTAATTAGAAAATCCGAACCAACCCAACCTATGTACAACCCTAGCCATCGTTTCAACTACTCTCGAGCTACTTCGTTTTTGGCATTTTTTTCTTTTTTGGGTAGTTTTCTGAGGACCATTTGATTGAGGTGCTTGACTAATACTTAAAATTTTGTATCGTTATTAGTTAAGACATTATCATAATATCATGAATTAACGAATCTATTTCCAATTGTTTTACATCCAAGAAATTGGGCGTAACATTTTCTCTTAAAATCATTTCACTGTGTCACAAAACTTCGACAGAAACGAAGAGAAACCCTCTGATGAATCCTACTTATTATGATGCTGCTAAACTAATTAGTATAAACATCAATCGCAAACATTTTGCACGAAAACACGATTGTCGCGGTGCCCCTCTAATACTTGATAGTTAGGGTAGGTTGTCTACATTATACCTCTTGAGGGTGCGACCATTTCCGAACCCTACGTAAATGCGGGATATTTTATTTACCACGCTGCCCTTTTTTAATTTTGAACTCATAATTTTAAAGATACAATAAATTCAGTGTTAAAAGCATTAAAGATCGAGCATATCAAGTTAGAATCTTATATCCGCCCTTACGGAAGAAGCAAAATAAATACAGATTAGATATAGATATATAAGAACGAGTAAAGACATTGAACGCAAATATTTTGACGGAATTAAAACATGGTACGGTGCCCCGGAGAGGGAGAAGTCGGCCATCCTAGAAGGCAGCTACAGTAAAATCCCTGCTCTGTCACATGGATTATTTCGTGAATCTTAATTAACCCAAGGTAAGAAACAGTTCAGATTCGTCGCATTCGCACAAATAAAACAAAATGGATCAGGTGGTCTGATACATAACGTTAGCCTAAATATCACTGCACCTTCCCCCTCCTATCTAATAACAAAATAAAAATTAAAAAATATTTTACTAGGATTAGCTACATTGTCATGTGTGGGGTCGGCGCCGGCCTTACACGCCCCCATTAGATTGTTGGATATGAAGTCTTTAATTTTGACTATTAAATGCATTATACTTTCCCAAACCCATGCCAAGCACGATACATGTTTGTACTACTTTACAAAATTTTAATTCCATGTTCTCTTATACTTTAGCTACTAATTAACTGAGGCTGCTAATAGTTCCTAAAGTCAAATCTCAGCTCAATGTTTTTAAAACGTTAAGATAAATTCAATGCCACGTCACACAAGTTGACTTCATTATCCAACCCTTTATATAAAGAAAGGTCTCCCCTTCACTTCTCCTCGCATCAAGTCCTTAAATTCTCTTCATCTTTCTGTCTATTACCAGTCAAACCCTGCACAAAAATCTAGCAAAAAAATGATCAGCTTAATATATGGTTCATCTCATATTTCTACCATAACAATTATCTTCTATACTTGTGTATGGATTCCATTCCTTCAACTAAAGAAAACTATTCGAAAGATCGTCAAGTTTATTAGAGTTTATATGTATTTACAACCATGTAAAGACGATCTTGTTGAGGATTCAGACTGTGGATTGATTCTGCCTGCAAGTAGGTTTCTTGATTTAGATATGACAAATTCTTGCCACGGTGAAGTTGAGGAAACATGTTCTATTTGTTTAGTTGAGTTCGAGAAAGAAGATGTTGTCTGTCAATTACCCAGATGCAAGCACGTGTTTCACATGGATTGTATAGAGAAATGGTTAGAAAGGTGCCAATTCACTTGCCCTCTCTGTCGGTCTTTGCTAATCCATCGCACTGCTCCATCTCCATGCAAATGGTAGCTAGCTCTAATTATTATCTTTTGCTCTTGTTATGAGAGTTTCATTAGTAGTTAATCCTTTTATGCCTTTAGCCAATTGGCTAAAAAATTAAAGTAGAGGACGTGCACATATATATGGTGGATGTACCATTTTTTGGCACTAGGTTTAATACCTTTCGTCGTCTTTTGGACTACTGTTACCCCTTTTTAAATCTTTATGTGAATACAAACATAAATTTTTGCATCATTTTATGAACTTTCTCTTTTTATGTTGTTAAATTTTCTGTTTAGTTTGCTGGCGTCTGGCTAGTCAGAGAGAGAAATAAAAGTGAAGGGGATTATTAACATTTTTCACAGATTCATCAGCAGCCACCAATTACCCCACTTTCAACTATATTTGCTGTAAATGCCTAAAATTATAAAATTTGTGAATAATATTTCACTAATAAGTCATACCTCTTGATTCTTGAAAGCTGTTATGTCACAAACATCCCCAAAAGAACTTTCCATGTCAGTATAATTAAGTGCCTAAAATGAGCAATATTTGTTATTTAGTTTTTCAGAAGTATTTACAGGCTTCAATGAAGAGATAACAAAAGAAAAGGAGGATACAGACCACAGGAGGAAAAAAAATTCAATGTCGTCGGATAGTCTATTACTCTTTATATTTGTTATTTAATTTTTCAATATTTAATACATACTCCATATATTACAAGTAATGTCGTCTACATGGCAGAAGAGCTGTCAAATATTGAATTCTAGTGGCATAAGACCAAATAGATTGAGAATAATTTGATGGTCAATTCAATAATGATGTGCTAATATTGATTAAAAGAGCCAAATCATGGGAAAGAAATGAATACAGAAGTTGAAATTGTCAATCAACTAAGAAACTAGGAGTAGATATTTAACCATATTAGACGATGTTGTATTGGCCAGAATCTGCCCTAAGAAAATTTAGCGTAAAACGGCATTGAGGAAAGAGTCGCGAGGTTGACCAGGAAGCAGTGAGATTCGCAGTCGGACTGTCAACAACAACCGAGTTTAGCACCAAGAATAGAACAATAACGGCTAGTTTTTGTAATAGGATGTTAAAGAGAATATTCTATTGAATACTCTCTATACATGTACTATTAGGGTTTATTAGGGACATGTCTCATATAAATAGAAAAAGAGACAATGGTGTAAGGGATGTAATATTCACTTGATAAGAATACTTTTGAAGAAGATTCTCTCTCTAATAAAGATACAAACTTTACCTTTTCATCAATATTCTTACTCATATTATTCCATACTTTTCCATCAGATCCGAGAATAGTTCAAACATTCTAGGATTGTCTATCATTCATCAATGCCAGGAGAAACAATCATCTATCTCATTCATTATTGGGTGAATCGTTCTCCCTATTTACATAAATGTCATTTATTGTTATTTATTGCTAGTTATTCCCCGTTATTGCTCATACCTTTTGGAATATTAAATGTGCGTTGCTTTCAATCTCCACTGACTTTATCCTACGTTGTCCGTGCTGTCAAGTTCTATATTTAGAGATATTATCATTAACTAAGTTTAACACCTCATTACATAAAATTTAGTGGTTTAACCAAAAGTTTATATTTTTTGTTCAAACAGATGTAATGATAAGAAGTTTTCACACTATCACACCTCCTTTTTTACACACCTACCCCGAAGGATAAATGTATAAGGGAGTTTTTCCATTTAAAGTGACATTATTCGAAATGGGATTATTTATTTGTTTTTAGAGTCGCCGCTTAGGATAGGATTGGCTTTTGGTGTCCCAAGTCACCGGTTTAATTTGAATCCCAAATCGAGGAAAAATTTCGACTTCCCAATTGGAGTCTGCGAACCAGAAATTCTGAAATAAGGAATTCTGTTGGCCCGAGGGAAGGTGTTAGGCACCCCCGGATCCCGTGGTTCTAGCACGGTCGCTTAAATTATTATAATTGGCTAAAAATCTTATTTTAACCCATAATGCATTTTTTTTAAAGATTTTTACCGCTTTAATTATTTTTACGAAAGTGAACGCCGTTTAAGAGCGTGTTTTTGGATCACGTCACATGAAATGCACCCGGATCCTCAACACCTCTTATTCAACGTTTTGGGATTTGGATTTGGGTTGCATGAAATGCACACCCGAGTTTAGGAAAATATTATTATTAAAAGCGCGCCTAAAAGTGGCTAGCGTCTTATTAACTTTGCGGGAAGCCATGAAAATTTGCTAAATGGCATGTCCCGAATCTCTAAAATGTTTTAATATAACATTTAATGAGGGCCCCACAGTTTACATGTTTTGTGCGGCGAGGCTCATCTCATGTTTTTATTTAAAGGCCATCCTAAAAGAAACTATGATTTTCTATTACAGTGTTGTCTCTAAACGGGCCCTAATTAATTCGCATTTATAAATTCGGGCCTCAAGTTCAAGTCCGAATTCAAATAAAAGGGAAGACCCTCTTAATTTGAACCCGCCACCTAATTTGAAACCCAAATTTATATTTGTGAATTAATTCCTGATATCCTAATGTAGTTTTAAAAGATTTTTGGACTTAAAAATTTGGCTTTGAACATTAGCCCAGGGAAATGACATGAAGCTTCAGTTTTGTTCGCACTGCTCATTCAGAGCTTGGGCCACGATCGCAAGCCCAATTTGGGCATAAAATTCCAAGCCTTGATCAGTCCACAATCCAATGAGACTAATTAAATAGCCAAATGAGGGAACTGATAGTATTTGGGCCTCAAATCATCAATTTAAGGCCGCATTAGACTTAATCTAAAGGGCTTCGAATTTCTGTCAAGCCAACTGTTGAGGTTTGGCCCAAAAGAACAATAAAAGCCCAAATTAGAAGTTGATTTTAAATTAAGTTGTGTAATGCTGATCCTGAATCAAAATCAAATTCAACAGTTTACAAACCAACAGCTATTTCAAACCCATCTTACCAAAATCTATTTCGTTTAATTCGAACATTCAGGCCGGTCCAAAGGATCAGTACAATACATTTGAATTTTAATGGCAAAAATAACATGCTCAACATCAAATTCAGGGATTCTACTATATACTGGAGTGTTACTCTCCCATTTCAAATCAACATGCTGAAACTTGAGTTTAAACCCAGCCTTCAAATTAACAGACTCATCTATTATATGAGTTGTGATCACGCCTGTTCATATTGTATCTGCTTTCGAATTACGCAGGGGAGTTCAAGACATCAAACTTAACTAAATTGAATCTATTATCCTTAAACACAATACTTATACCATCATGAAAGGAAATCAAACTAGTTTAATAATCCTACACAAGCCAAAACAGTCCAGTTTTAGTTACAAACGAGAATCTAATGAAATTCATGAAATTACATGAAACATAATACGAAAATCCACAGAAAACCATGTTGCACTTCATTTCATTTCCACAAATTTGGAAGTTACACGATGTGTACCTGGGAATTAAGACAAAATGAAGAAGAAGATAGAATCAGCAGCAGCAATGAATAATCAGCAGTGTTAAACAGCAGCAACAGGAACAACCACAGCCTCACTAAAACCCAGGGATGGACTACAGAGCACTCAAGAGATGACCAAAATAAGGCTGACTGAACCAAAAGAGACTCGAACTTGTACCCAGGCCATTTTAAGCTTCAGCAAACCAACCACATACGATTTTCATCTTATTTAAGCTAGAAAATTGAACTAATGATTGGAATTTGAAACTATTCTGAGAAAAAAAAATCTTTTACAAACAGTATTTAGGAATTTTTCTGAAGATATAAGATCTAAAAGAATTTTCCAACTCTAAATTTCAGATTTGGATTTTAGAATTTGAAATTTAGATCTTTCAGAACTTCCAGATTTTGAGGGGTTTTCAGGCGTTCAAAAAAACTTCCTCTACAAGGCAAATGAATGCCTATTTATAGGCAAACTTAGGGTATAATTTCAGGTTTTCATTTTACCCTTTAGTCCCTATTTTAATTTTATTTTTACCCCTTATTTCCTGACTTGTTACACAAGTAACTACACCTATTTTATTGAAATCTATACTAAAGCCCATTCTAGAAGGGTCTATACCCATTACAATTCCTATTCTATCCTTACTTCATTTCAACAATTACCAAATCTGATTAAACTATCCTTTTTCAATGCCCAAACTACCCTTTAACTATACTGTAATTACTGACCTATATCACACTAAACCTGGCCCTATTACCTTTGGTCAAGATTGACTATGGTTAAACAAAATACTTGCTAGATTAAACCGCTATATCCATACAATTCTAAAATTGAACTAAGAGTCTAATTATCCTACTTTAAGTTTCAAAAATCAAAACTAACTAATCCAAGATAAACAGTGAATTTAACAGTAAACGAACAGAATTGAGCCTAAAATCAAATTAACAAGAACATTCATGGATCAAATAATCGAAACCAAACACTAAATCACACCAACAGAAATCAAAACAGAACAAAAAATTAAATCAAAATAAAACAAAACAAGGCAGAATTAATCGAACAAAATCAATTAGAACCCTAAGAATTCTGAACGAAGTTATTATGCAAAGCAAAGAATAAAAAGAAAATCAAACAAAGAAAAAAGAAACTTACTGATTTTTTGAGATTACGAACTTGCCTAATCTCGAAATTGGTTTCAAATAGTATTATGTGTTTGTTCTTATCAAGAACAAACACATAACACGATTTTAAAACCCCTCGAACACTAGCTGACCCTGGGAAATCAAACGGCCTTGACAGTAAGCCCTAAATCTAAGATTCGAACCAATTGGGGGCTTTTGAAAGAAATTGAGCATAGATCAATGGAGAGGAGGTGATAAGGGTTCAAGAGTATGATTTTGGGGTTGATTGGGGCTGCGCCGCCACCAAGGGGTCTTATGGCGGCGCTAGGGTTCTTGGCCCAAAAAATCGACATTCGACAAATTCTAGGCAGATTCGAAGGAAGGTGTTTGGATATTTGGAATGAGGAGGTGAAGGCGAGGCTAGGGTGTTAATTTGAGGTGATTTGGGTGAACTAGGGTTGGGGTCAGTTCTTCGATCTAAAATTCGAAGAAGTAGGGAATGATTTGAAGAAAATGAAGAGTGGATTCAAAGAGAGGAAGGTGAGGAGGTTCTATGGTGTGAAGGTGGGGTCGTTTGGACCACCGGAACCGCCGTGAGGCGATTTCCAGTGGGCGGAGGTTGGTGGTTCTAGGCGGCGTTACGCCGGAATTAACAGGGGTGGTATGAGACGGTGAGTGAGGGGGTAGGAGGAATTCAGACAGTTATATATCATTAATCTTATCAGTTCCTGATCGTTAGATTGAGAAACCTAGACGGTCAGGATTGATTGATCCTAAACGGCGTCGTTTCAAATAAAATGAGGCTGGACTGGGTCATAGGGGACGGGTTGGGCCTGAATTGGCCGGATCAGAGGGGTTTTGGGGGTGGGCTAAACCATTTTTGGCCCAATTTGAGCATTTTATTGAGACCACCTTCTCTTAAATTTGTTTTCTTTGTTTTTTCTCCTTTTTAATTCTTTCATTTATTTTCATTTTTGTATTTTATGATTTTACTATGTAAAATAAAAGTCCCAAATTAAATCTAAGATAATACTAGTTAACTAATTCCTAATTTAAGAGGAAATAAATCAAAAAATGTAAAGTGTAAAATTTAAAATTGTGAAAAGACTATTTTTTGTTATTTTTCTCTTGTTTTAGTAATATTAATTGATAAAAAATATAAAATCGAATTCTAAATGCAAACGTACTATTTTTGTACTTTTTATGAATTATAGCAACTAAAAATGCACACAAAAATGCAAACGAGACATAAAATTATGCAATTAATTCCTAAAATTCAAATAATAAAAAAAAAAATAATCTAATTCTAATGAATTTATAGGAGTACATTAAGCGTGGCAAAAATCACGTGCTCACACACACTTGCAGCTTAAAAACGTTCTTTTTAACATGATCCAAAGCAGCCATGGTTAAGTATACTCTTCTAACAAGTCTTTTATTGATTTAGCAAATGACTCTGCATCTATTACACATGGATTCTATTTATACATATTTTTAAAGCTCTTAACCATGTCTTAAACTAGCCTTTACGATTATTCTCTCAATGATAAAATGCAAGGCTATCCATGTTGTTATGTCGAGGAAGAGGCAAATTCGAAAATAAAGAAGATAAAGAACATCAAATTTTAACGTGGAAAACCCTTCAAATCGAAGGTAAAAACCACGGGATCACAAAGATCCAAAAAGCTCCACTATAACAATAAGAGGGTTACAAAAGTTCTCCAAATTGGCTACACAACAAGGGCCAAACACGGAGCAACAATATCAACAAGAGCAACAACTAATCAATTGAAGAAAGATGCTACGAGCCTCCAAATCCGATCTCCACCGTTCAAATCCAAGACCAAGATGTTACGAACACTCAGTCAAAATTTCAGCCCGATCCAACGGTTAACGAATCGAAAAACGTAATTTGAAGTTGGCTGGTCGGAATAAAAATCTGCAGCAAAACAAATACTTTTTTTCTCTTTTCTCTCTTGATGAAAGCTCTCTCAAAACCCACTCTTATGTGCTTAAGTCTTTCAAAGACTTGTCAATGAGCATAGAATAATTCTCCAAGGTTGTCCTATCTATAGATCATGAGTGGTGCTTTCTCTTAAAGCCAAAACCCACTCAAAATAGGAATAAACCGAATCCAATTCCAAATAGGATTGGAAACCAAAAGAGAATAGGATTAGGTCATTGGGCTTTTGACTGGACAACATGGGCAACACA
Source organism: Nicotiana attenuata (assembly GCF_001879085.1). NCBI lineage: Eukaryota > Viridiplantae > Streptophyta > Magnoliopsida > Solanales > Solanaceae > Nicotiana > Nicotiana attenuata. The sequence goes on from NW_017671345.1 coordinate 208,077, forward strand.
TGTCTCATATGCAGTGTAGGGGGTGTATATGGTAGATTAAAGAGTCAATTGGGCCGGATATACAAATTGGACTAAATAATATGTCCAAATCTTTCCTTTGTGTGCTGGGCCTCGTCTGTGGCGCTGAATTGGGCCGGGGACTGCCCAATATTGTTGGGCAAGCAAGTTACACATCTAGTCGGTCGACAAAATACTAAGAGACGGTTAATGCATGTTTTGTATATGTAAGACTGGGTAGCAAACGGCCGGGTCGGGTCGAATATGAGCGGGTCGAAAGCGGGTAATTTAAAAAGCGAGTAAATTATCCGATCAGATCCATATTTAATACGGATAAAAAACAGGTTATTCGGCGGATAATATGGATATCCATATTATCCATGACTTCTTGAATGTGATCACTTTTAGGAGAATTCCTAGTCTTCCAAACTTGAGGAATCCCCAATTTGAGTCTTTACAAATGTAAAAGTTAACCCATTAGTTATCCATTGGTTATCCATTTTCTAAGTGGATAAATATAGTTCCTATCCATATTCGACCTTGCTAAAAAGTTTATTATTCAACCCATTTTTAATGAATAATATGGGTGGATAGCTGTTTTCTTTTAACCATTTGCCATCTTCATGTAAGACTAATTTATTTATTACTATAAAAGTGGGAAGCCCTAAACTGAAAAGTTAAATTACCATAATAACCTTCCTACTATCTTATTTATTAAAATAAATAAATAAAATATTGCATGAAGGGATGTAACCCTTCAGATTAGCTACTAATATAACTAAAATCCTTCCAATTTTCTATTCCATTTGGTTTGCAATCGTCGCTACTTTTTGCTATATATATTTTTTAAGTGAATCTACCAACCAATGAACAAAAGTCTACCTCCACTAACAAAGCCTGAAGTGTTTGAGCAATTCATTCTTAGGTTTGCAATTGAACTCAAACAAAATCATAAGTAGAAATCATTAGACAATGCTCATTCTACTTGAAAAGACACATCCAATACATTTTTTAGACAGTTTAACTATCTCATGTTACTCGATCTCACATATAAGATATGATCCGGAAATGAATTTGAGAAGACGACCTCTTCATAGAAACTCTCTGAACAAATTATATTATTTGCAAGGTTCAGGTACTTACTTTTTTTCTTATTCTTGAAGAGAAATATGTATGCGCTTTAAATCATCTAATTACAATGTGTAGATGCTGCAAAGACTCTAGGGTGTTTTTCTCATATATTTTCAATAAAGTAGTATGTAGTTATATATGTTTGTAGAAAATGTACACATATTATTTTCTAAAACATTAATTAGAGTAATAGCAACAAATTTAGACAATCTATAATTCATTTGCGTATTTATGTTTATATTAATATTCATATTCATTTTATTTATAAACCTGAAAGTATTTGTATTTAAATAACTTAAGTTCAATTCTATAATTCAAATAAATATTTTAAAATTAGATTTATAATCATAAAATTATATTATTTTTATTTAAAGTGTTTTAATAATTTTTTTCAACATAGATCATAATTTCATAAGCAGATACTCGGTTACATATCATCTTCTCTTGATCATAACTAGAGTAGGAATGAAGTACAAAAATTATCCTTCAATTAAAAGAACAAAAAATTGAACTTAACTCAAACTAATTGTCTTCGTCTCATTAGGAAAAAGAAACTACGTAGAAGTGTCTTGAAAAATTACAATGCACCGTATTCTTTTTCCCTAAATGATAGCAGCAGAAGACTCTGTTTCATTTTCTCCAGAATTTATTCATGTCATGCTAACTCTATCTTCCATCTTTTGCTTTTCATCTAGGCCTTGAATGAGTATTGTTTTCAAGGGTTGTGTTCCTTTCATATTGGTAAATAACTTTTGAAATATGTTCCTTCAAATTAAATTTTGGAAGATGCACACATTAAATTTCTGAATATATTTAAACATTTGAATAAAATATATCTTTACCTAAAAAGAAGAAAAATATTTTATTGATTACTTATCTATTTTTGATGGTTTCATTGATAACACTTGATTGAAGTTTGGAAAAACCAGATTTGAAGTTAAAGTTAAAATTGTTGCACTTATTCTAAGGATCGTTACCACACATATATCTATTTGGCCGATTTTTATTTTTGGGAGTGGCTAAAAACATGTATTATTCTATATATAATATACATATAATATGCTTGTTATATGGATAATCAACCATTGGAATAAAATATGTATATAAGATGACAAGGAGCAAATTGTTGTATTTGTATAAAAACATTGGAATAATTCCCAACCAAATTATCCAACAATTAAAAAAGAAATTTTAGCAATTATTTTGTGCATTTCTAAATTTCAAGCTGATATATTAAATAAAAAAATTTGTTAAGAATTGATTGTAAATCTCCGAAATCCGTTTTACAAATGGATGTACAAAATCTTGCTTCTAAACATATATTTGCTAGATGACAAGTTATTTTATCTATTTTCGATTTTGATATAGAATATATCAAAAGGAGCTCAAAATGTACTCACGATTTTCTTACCCGAGAATTCTTGCAGGGGAGATAAAATGCCAAACCGTTTCCATCTAAATCCAAAACCTTTCCTAATAAACATAAACCAACAAACTTCCAGACTTCCAATTCTGGCAAATGTTTCAAATGTGACAAACCATGTCAAATAGTCAAATACTATATGTTTAATAGTACTTGTAATTAATTTTGACCGACAAGCCAAACGAAAACGCATGTCATTTTTGTGATGATACTAATAATTTAACATAAAGGTGCAACGCTAACGCTTCAGAGAGACTAGTATATATAAAATGATGAAGCAAGCAAATATCATGTTATACTAAATGGAATATCTTATTAATGAAAAGACAGAAAACAGGACAGCTGATCGGTAAAAAGAAAAAGGGGCACACACAATATAGTACTTAGTAAGACAATGGAACTGCTCCATTATTCTAGTAATAATTAATATTGGTTTCAATAGGGATAGTAGATTCTTCTTTTCGTAGAACCAAATGCCAGCTTCTTCAAGCCAGCGAATATCAGCGTTAAAGCAAGTTAGTCACAAAAAATCTTAAGTGGTTCACTGCTTTAAGGGACAACGTTACCGACTAGAATAACCTCTTTCCAATAAGTGGTTCAGGAACTTAATTCAGGGTCCATTATAATTGATCTTCTAATTATATGATCTCAATTTATAATATCATATTTTCTCATATAGATCATTTCCACGCGATGGTTGGGCCAGATGAAATGCTTATAATTATATGGCGGGGTGTGTGGCGGGGAGGGCTGTGTCACGATCCAATTCTCAAACCCGGTCGTGATGGCGCCTCTCGTGAAGACGAGGCCAGCCAACTAACCCAACTCGTCGTTTCAAAAATAACTGAAACATGAATAAACGGCTAAAATATGACTTAGCAATATTAATTAACGGAAATACAATCCAACACTGCCCTAATCGGGGTGTCACAAGTCACGAGCATCTATCAGAATGTAAATCCACTACAAGGTCTAAAGTATACAAAACTGGAATAATGAACAAAAGAGAGGATAATGGTGCTGCGAACGCTGGCAGTCACCTCTTTAACTCATATAACTCCGCCTCTGATCGGCCAAAACCCACTACCGGGTGAATAAATACCTGCATCTGCACACGAGGTGCAGGGAGTAAAGTGAGTACTCCAACTCAGTGAGCAATAAAGGTAAATAACAACTGAGCGGTAAGAAATCACGTATGGCATATCATCATGCTATATAGAAGTAGTGTAAAATCTTTTGAGAAAAACAGTGAAGCCGTGAAATCCTTGGAAATATCTTAGCTCAGTTTAAAACTTCTTTGAAAATCACTTTTTCAACATTTTGCAAACGAATGCAATTCGAATAGTGCAGATAAGCACAGAAGTCCGCCCCTCGGGCACCACACTCAATTAACAGATAATGTCAGGCAATCCAGTAGATATCTCATGAAGTAGCACAACAACAGGTAAGGCAAGCAAATAAAATAAAGTAAACACACAGAACAGTACTAGTACCGCTGCGGCGTGCAGCCCGCTCCACATATCGCTGCGGCGAGCAGCCCGATCCATTTATCGTCGACGGCGCTCACTGGGGGTGTGCAGACTCCGGGAGGGGCCCCTTACGGCCCAAGCGCAATAATAAGCCATCTCGTGGCATCAACTAGGCCCTCGGCCTCATATCAATATCAATATCATACCGCTGCGGCGTGCAGCTCGATCCCATACTCAGTCCAAAAATCACATAAGCCCATCGAGCACAATCATATAGAAATATTCAGCCCAAACTTCATTAAAAATATTAATTAAGTTTCAAGTTTAAGAAAAGGTGGTTGAGTTTGCAAAACAGTATCAAATACTAGGACTGAGTTCAATGATATGCACAAATGGTAAGAAACCAGTAATAACAATCCCTAAGGATTCAATCAATTGGCACGAAGCCCAAATATAGCAATCAGCTCAATTAAATGATAATAAGTGAATTTCAGTCAAATATGCAGTATATTCATCTACCGGGATGGACTAAGTCACAATCCCCAACGGTGCTCTACCCCACGCTCGCTATCCGGCGTCCAAGTCACCTCAATATAGCACTACGACGTGCAAATACGGGGTTTCAAACCCTCAAAATATCATTTACAATCATTACTCACCTCAAGCCGGCCAAAATCCTAGCTCGCTATGCCCTTGCCTCTCAAATCGACCTCCTCGCGCGTCGAATCCGACCAAAACCACAACGAATACGTCACAATATGCTAATGGAACAATACCCAATCGAAAAAAATCGAAAAATAGCGAAAATCTCGAAATTAGCAAAACCCGAGCTCCGGGCCCACTTCTCGAAAATCAGAAAATTTAACATCCACGGACTCCTTATCTCGCCACGAGTCTATACATATAAAGATTACCAAAATCGGAATCCAAATGACCCCTCAAATCCCAATTTGAAATATTAAAACTCAAGCCCTAGTTCTTCTCCTTTTTGCTAAGTTTTCAAGGATTTCAAGGTCAATTTCACAATAAAATCGTGTTTTTAGTTCATAGGGCTTACCTCCAAGGCTCCAATCAACCCCAGTCGAAATCTTCTTCAATTCCCGTCCAACTCTCAAGGATGCTCAAAAATGGTGAAAATAGGGCTTAGCTCGCGGATGAAATATTTATTAAAACCCTTCTGTCCAGTGATAATTTCCTCTATGTGAACGCGAGGCCCTTCTCGCGTTCGCGATGCACAAAATTGCTTCTGACAAAAATACCCTTCGCGAACGCGGTTACCTTCACGCGAACGCGAAGCTCTGGACCCCTACTCTACGCGAACGCGACTACCTTCATGCGAACGCGAAGGGCAACTGCCCTGGGACCTAATTTCTTATACGCGAACGCGGACCTTCTCCCGCGAACGCGAAGCACAGACCTCTTTACCCTTCGCGAACGCGTGACGCCTTATGCGAACGCGAAGGTCAAATTCCTGGCCTCCCACATTCCTTCTTCGCGATCGCGACCAGCTCCTCGCGAACGCGAAGGCCAATTCCTCTGCAACAGCTGATGAACAATTTCTGCAACACTTCAACTTGGAAAATGCCGATTGACCACCCGAAACTCACCCGAGGTCCCCGGGACCTCAACCAAAAGCACCAACACACCCTATAACATTATTCAAACTTATTCCAATCATTAAAACACCTCAAACAACACCAAAACTATCAAATTATATCGGATTCAAGCCTATGTTCTTCTAAAACTTCCGAAATACACTTTCAAAAAACCCGACCAAACGATGTCCGAATAACCTGAAATTTTGCACACACATCCCGAATCACATAACGAAGCTACAGCAACTCTCGAAATTCCATTCCGACCCTCGGATCAAAATCTCACCTATCAACCGAAATTCGCCAAAATACTAACTTCGCCAATTCAAGCCTAATTCTACACCGGACCTCCAAAACCAATTCCGATCACGCTCCTAAGTCACAAATCACCTAACGAAGCTAACTAAATCATAAAAACTCCGATCCGAGCTCATATACAAATAAGTCAACTCTTGGTCAAACCTTTCAAATTCAAGGCTTTCAACTGAAACTGTTCTTTCAAATTCATTCCAAATTTTCCTGAAAACCAAAACTAACGATCTACATTAGTCACAATACATAACACGGGGCAAGTCATGCTCGAGAACTGGCGATCAAAGTGCAAAAGCTCGAAACGACCGGTCGGGTCATTACATCCTCCCCCACTTAAACACACGTTCGTCTTCGAACATACCCAAAGTTGTTCTAAAAGCCAACCACTCGCTGAATAACCTTACCATGCACATACCCGGGGGTGATCCCACGTCACCCTATCACATATGGGTCCGATAACACATTGTAACTGATATTTCACCATCCAATCTAGCCCATAAGCCATAGAACCACATTTCACTTTCCAAAAGCATACACAAGATCAGAACCTCACATCTCTATTCAGAATAAGCCCGAACCAACTGTAATAACCTCTGCCTGCAACCTCAAATGCAATTATCTGATATACCACGTAACTCAAACACATGTAGTGATAACTTCCATTCACAGCAGCTGCACACAACACCGGAATACTGGTAGAAAACCTCCTATCAACTAAAGTCTCATTCCAACACTTCCATATACTGTCAATGATAAATGAAACACGCAATAAATCACAACCATTTCTCAAATCAGCCATCCATAAGGTTACTTCTCCTTTGGCAAGGACCATTGCAAATTTCTGAACCGAACCTCGATATTTATCCTTCCAACAAGCTGAAATCAAATCCGTTCGTATTCATTAATGACCCCAACGATCACCTCGAATCCAACACACCTCTCTGGTGACACGACACATCAATACATGCCTAAGCCACAACTTACATAATTCGCGCACCAATAAAAAACGGTCTGAATACCCTCAAATCATGAAAATGACCCCCAGACAAAAGAGTTGTACCTGAAGCTCATCAGTACCATCACAACACAAAGCTGAGACCCCGTCTCACATCATAGAAATAGAACACATGAATCTGCCCCGAAAGGTCATGTTTCCACGTAGCCTCAATGCGCGATCCTATCCAAACACTGTTACACATGAAACACCTCGAGTTACTATGATCAAAATCGACAGCCACGCACAATTTGATGTCGGGAACCGAAACAAATCATTACACCCACGGTGAAACAAGTAACACATACCACGCAAACCCGATAGAACATATCTGATACGTCATTCGCTGAGCAACTCCCAATTACACTTCCCGCTCGACTTCCATTATGAAATTCCGATAGAACCGCACCACAGGTGCCTATAACCAACAGATCGTAACGTCTCACAACACTGAGAGATAACTCATAGATCCCCCTAATTGCTAATAGCTCATTAACAACTGAATCAACATATCCCTCGCCAGCAGCAACTCGAAGTCAACAAGCCGTCTCGATGCCGGACACATATCCATATAGGTCTCCCAATGGACTACACATCAACTATAGTTACCCACAATAGATAAATAATCCTTCGAAGGTTCACAATGACTGAATCATAGCTCATACTAACATCTGACTAACTTACCCATATTTTGTCATCTACAACCACGAGCTAACCCGTATATGAGAACTTCCAATCTCCAAGTCCATCAAACACACGAATTACCATATCTGATACCCAATTTTCGCTCTAGAAGAACCTGGTTCTTCTAGGTATACTAACTACTGCTGTTTGTGGAATAATAAATACAAAAATAATGAACACAGAGATTTTTACGTAGAAAACACCTGGCTCAAAAGGTGAATAAACCACGACCTACTACTCAGTAGGATTTTCCCAAACTTCCACTAAAATCACTGAGCCAAAACAGCATTTACAAAACTCTTTGTAAACCTAAGGATTAACTATGATCGTTGTGGCAACCAGCCTCTAACTGCTGCGATAACTTCAAGTTAACTCTAACTTGAATACTCAATATACCTATTACAATTGCTTCTAGATAAAGCTGAAAGGTACAATATGAAACACCTACTACAATTGAACTAGAAATAAAGAAAGACACATAAAACTCTTTATGGAGCTGGTTCTTCAATCTGGTTCATGTAGCTTCTGGTTTGCACACTTGAATCGCACACGAACTGCTTGCAAAAGCCTTGCTATTTTGCTCCCAATTCACGTTTAACTTCTGCATTTTTGTGCAACACTTTAATGTGAGAACATCCTGCAATTTATAGAGTTAGTAGATGAAGAAATAACTAGAGTTCTGATGCAACTCTTCCTTGGTGGAAGAGTTCTAGTTGATTTCAACTTCTAACTCCTTCCCTATCTTGGATAGTGTTCTCTTTGATTAAGGACTCTTTCTCCTTATCAATTATGTAACCTTTTCGATCAGGAGATATTAAATACACCAAGTTAAGCTTATCTCCTTCACGTGCAACCCACATGCTTGAATCTGCCCGTTTTTGTGAACATGAGGGATGGGCCACTGGATGGACCTGGTTCATGTCTGAGTTCCTTTGTCAGTCTTCAAAACTAACCTTTACTTGGGCCAACAAATTCCCCCTTTTTGATGATGACAATTACTGTGCTTTTCATACACTTAGGCCCTGCAAGAACTCAGCTCAACATCAATCTGATTCATTTTCAACTTGATGCTCCCTCTTGCTGTAGTACCACAATNGCCGCAGAAGCGGTCAGACAGTGGACTAGCGTAATTCCGCAAAAGCGGAAGGTGGCTCGCACCAGCGGGTCCGCATAAGCGGACACTGTACCGCAGAAGCGGACTTGAGGGAACCGCAGAAGCGGTGGTTGAATCGCATAAGCGAAGAGGCGGTTTTTAAGTGAAAACCGCTTAAGCGGATTTTTGGCCGCAGAAGCGGTCCCGCATAAGCGGTAACGGGACCGCAGAAGCGAAATTCGCTGGTAACAGAAGGGTTTTAAATGTTAAATTTCATCCGCGAGCAAGGGGTAGTTTTCACTATTTTTAAGCGACTTGGAGAGCTTTGGGCGAGGATTTTCGAGGGTTTTGACTGAGAATCAATTGGAGGTAAGTCTCTTGGCCTAATTACTCGAGTTTATGGTAAATTTATCATAGAATCAGTGGAATTTCATCAAAAACGGGTCAAGCTAGGGCTTGGAAAGCTGTGATGTAAAAATAGAATTTGGAGGGTCAAACGAGCTCCGATTTTGGTAAATTTTATATGTATGGACTCGTGGCGAGACGAGGAATCCGGTGATGTAAATTTCATAATTTTTTGAGAAGTGGGCCCGGGGCTCGGGTTTTGCCAACTTCGTGAATTTTGGTGTTTTTCGAGTCTTTTCGATTGGGTTATGTTTCTTTAGCCTATTGTAACATATTTGTTGTGGTTTTAATCAGATTCGGCGTGTGAAGAGGTTGATTCGAAAGGCAAAGGCATAGCGAGCTAGATTTGTGGCCGTCTTGAGGTGAGTAATAGATGTAGATGATGACCTGAGGGTTTGAAACCCCGGTATATCACATTGTGACGCTATATTGAGGCGAGACACGTACTCTATGACGAGTGCGGGGTCGATTGTGACTGGGGATTTGACCTAGTCCGTTCCGATTGATGTTCGTACTGTGTTCTTGACTAGAAATTTGGTAGTAATCATCTTACTTGGGTTTTATGAATATGTTTGGGGCCTTGTGCCTATCATTTGCATCCTTCAGGGATCCTTATCATTGTTCCCATGATACTTAGCATATTTCATGATATCAGTCCTGAGTTAGACACTGCCTTGAAATGTTTGTAAATAAATAAAGGTTACACTCTTAGCTCTATAATTCCTAATAATTGAAACTAAAAATGGACAATTTGACTGTGCCCGAGTGGCTTGCATGCATATATATATCTGGACTGAGTGTGGATCGGGCTGCACGCCGCAGCGAATGCTACGACTATATTGCGCTTGGGCTGTAGGAGCCACTCCGGAGTCTGAACCCCCACAGTGAGCGCGGGTACCCAAATGGATCGGGCTGCGCGCCGCAGCGGTCATGTGCATTGCATTGCATTCATGCATTTTATATCTGTTGGCCCTAATTGTCATTGTTTGCTGTTATTTTATCGTTTAACGTGCTGAATCGTTGATTATAGCTTTATATTGTAATATTTCGGGATTTCTTACTTTCAGCCATTATATATGTTTATTACTCACTGAGTTGGAAGTGTTCACTTTACTCCCTGCACCATGTGTGCAGATTCAGGTGCTCCGGAGACTTAGTGGAGCTGTTTGCTGTCTTCTTGGATTTCGGTTTAGGAGTTGTTGAGGTAGCTGCCTGACGTCCGCAGGACCTGACTTCTCCCCTTTATTGCATTTGTCTTTTCCTATCCTAGACTTTCTTTATTGCTATGAATATAATACTTTGTTACATTTAGAGGCTCTAGACTCGTGACTCCAGATCTATTGGGGAATGTTGGGATATTCGTTATTATTTTTCCATACTATTTTATTAGTTTCGGATTGGAACCTTGATATTATCTATTTTAATAGTATTATTTGTTAACGGATTGTGTATCTGGGTTGAGAGTATTTAAATTGGTCGGGCTTGCCTAGCATTTGTGTTGGGCGCCATCACGACCGGGATTGGGGTCGTGACAGTCGCGCACCTGGACGCGCATCTGAGCGCGCTAGTTGACAGGTGTTCTGTTTCTGGGCGCGCTAAAACTAGCGCGACCGCGCTATTGCGCATTTTTCACCCTCTTCCGTTCCGAATCTGGAAAAACGTAAAACATGAAAGTTGTAGCACTTTGAGTTATCTTTCCAACCATATATTGTGGAGCCAAAATGGAGTTGCTCTAACTATCTTCCGTTGACCCCCAAACACGATCCCGGCTTAATTCCTTGAACTTTTGCTCAAACTTTAAAGCTCCAAATCACTTGAATTCATTCCATAACATCTACATAGCTCGGAATCACTCCTACAAGGCATAAAACATAAAATTAGTGCAAAATACTAGCGATTAAAGCTCAAACTCAATTAAGGTGCAGTAAATTAGAGTGTAATAATCGACTAAAATACGTAATTATAGCCTTTCATCAACACCCCACACTTAAACGTTGCTCGTCCTCGAGTCAACCAAAAATTTACTCTATCTATGAGCACTTAACATATTTGAAGCACACTACACCAATGATTATGGTTGATAGCAACAATTAAACTCTAGCATATGCAATCATCATACACTTCCCTTTACTTATGTCATTCTTCAAAAATACTCAAACAAAGACAATATGCTCACAACAATCCTAGCCTCAAAAACCGACTCAATGTCACAATGCACTCATGGCTTGAACACCCAACATCCTAGAGAAGTCTAATAATGTTACCTATCCTTAGTGAAACCATGTGCCCTCACAACCAAGGCAAGAGAGTAAGTTGAATCCACACATTCGAATCTCATGATCAAATATATTTTAAGGACTCATATATATCAAAGAAAATATCGCTCACCCTCACAAAAGAAGTCACATGCATGTAATTGGTACCATAGGCTTGCCCATAATGTAAATCTCTACTAATTTAGGCTCACTCGATTTAAAATCAATTAGGACTTTTTCATGGTTGTAATGTGGGCTAAGGGACGGGTAGGATATATTTAGGAATAGGGACTAACCCTCCTAAGCACTTTAACACACCACATAATCAACTTTAAGCGCAAATTCTTCAATCCCAACTTCAATTTCATAACTAAAATCACTCCCAACAATGTTCCCTCTTTCTTTAAGCACTACATTAATTCATACCCACTAGCAGGGACAAGACAACAATGTATTCATCTCTATATATTTTTTTTTTCCTTCAGATTATTTTTTTTTTTAATTTCTTCTAATGGTGTATTATTTTACAAAACAAGTGCATCTTTCTTCCTTTTATTGGTTCCACTCAAAAGCCACCCCACACTTAGTTCCTTCTTACTTCTTTTTAGCGCTCATCTCACAACTAAAGTGCTTTAAGAGGAAAAGGGATCAAAACAATACCAATTAAGAATAAAAAGGGTATAGGCTTGTAATGTGGGTGCCAAATAAAAGTCTACAGGCTCAAAAGGGTTAACTAGGGATAAATTTTATTTGTGATAAGCAATAAAGCTCAAAAAGATCAAAGAAAGCCTAAAATCACTTTTCAAACCGAACATCACCTAAAATTTCGCACATACCGGGCAAGTTCTAGACACAAGCACAATACATAGACTATACAAAAACCCCACCGCACATGGCACATGACTCATTAAGGACGGTCTCATTCCGACTCTCAAACAAATGCAAGTATTCACGGAGCCACGAGATATTAAGCATTAAGCACAAAGTGAACATAAGTCAAGAAAACGAGACATAGGCATCACAAGACATGCTATCCAACTAAGCAAGGCATCATCAATAATTTCAAATCATAGGGAAGATACTACACATGCCAAAGCCTAAATATGCTACTATCAAACAAGTCAAGGGCGCCTAGGTATCTCATCTTTCTTCCTCCATTATTCCCTAAATTCCTAATCTACTCTAAAAAAAATACTACTACCCGGTTCAAACTACATCCCATGGAAAAGAACCCTTGCACAAAGAAAAACCACGGGGGATTATTACTACCTAAAGAAAGCTAAAAGACATATTTTTGTATTTTTGTTTAGACTTTAATCCCTCAAGAAAACTGTCTAGGAGATCCATCGTCGGGAAAAGTCCAAATCTTTCAAATTTATTTTTCATTTTTCTTTTTTAAAAAAAAAACCACTACAACTAAACTAAGATAGCACAGAAAATCACCCAGACAATCTGCTCACCCCACACTTAAAATTGTGCAATGTCCTCAATGCACACTGAACATAACAAGAGGGTAAAAGAGACTCCCTGGTAGGCCAAAGGCCGAAGAATTAGCAGCTCACGGGATACTCAGACTTCTCCCTGGTATGATCCCTTGTGTGGGTACCTCACACTTAGTTTCAACCACCTGCTCGCTTTTGCCCATGCCTCTTGGCTTTGATTCCTGCTCGTACTCCTACAAAATACAAAATAATACTACAAAAAAAATAACACAATAAAATAAACAAAAGGAAAAAAATAGAATTGGGTTGCCTCCCAACAGGTGCTTGATTTAACGTCGCAGTACGACGCCAACACTTTCATCACTTTTCCTTCCACTTTGAGGATATAAATTGCGCCCCCAATTTTGCATCAAATTTTCTGTCACGTTCATGGGGCGGTGGTGTAAAAATAAAGAACCCAAGTAGTAGGCATCGCATCTTGCACTTCTTGGCCTTTAAGTGAGGAATGTCGTTGTCTCCTTGGTGTGGCAAATTTCAGAATATAAACACTTTGTTCCTCATCTATTGACTCCTCCATATGATCGAATGGATCAATTTCCATGTCACCAACCAAACATAATGTTGAAAAGTGTTTAGAATGAGGTCCAATACGCTCCAACTCCAAAATTGCATTATTTTTGACATCCTCAATTTTGAGCTCTTCGTCAACCTTAGCATCATTAATAATATTTTGGTCGAATAGTTGGAATTCCTCTTTCCGCTCCACAAGCTGGCCAGTATCCACAAAAATTAGTTGTAGGGCATCAGATGCCTCAACCTTTTTATTCAATTGAGCATGCCAGTCATGGATATCTGAGCCAAAATGGTCTATCTCTTGCCTGAGCTCAGTTCTTGCTTCTATTAGTTGTTCTGTCATATTTGAAAGACCATCACGGAGAAACTCATGAGATTTTATAAGTTGAGCTTGTTCCTCTAGCCAAGATTGGCTTACTATATCTGCTTCTTCAAAATTATTTTCTGGTGGGAACTCGTTCTCTTCAGCCACTTCCTCCGCCTCGGCCTTCATTCTCATGATTGCTGCACTAATTCTTTGTGCAGCCTTTCGATTTTCATCTTGTAGCTCGACTACTTGCCTCATCATGTCCATAATATGAGCCATGCTTTCCATATCCTCCACTCCCTTGCTCCTATCAAACTCATAAACATTATTAGAAACATTATAATAAGAACTCTGAGAAGGATAATAAGAATTAGGACAACCATCCCAATGGCCAACTTGACCACCACACATATTACAAAAATTCCACACATCAAATTGAGATGCACAATTTTGCCACAAGTGTGGTCCCCCACAATATGGACAAGGATCACTATAATAAGAATAACCAATATTTGACCAATTCTCATTCCAAGATGCCATGTCAACAAAGATAATAAAATATTAAACTAAGTTAAAAATAAAAAAATAAAAACTTGAATAGGCAAAAAATAAAAATTCAATCTAGTAGAATAGTTAATTTCTAAGTCCCCGGCAACGGCGCCAAAAACTTGTTGCGGCCAAGCGCACAAGTAAGTATACGCGGTCGTCAAGTAATAAAGTGACTAAAAGTCGGATGTCGATCCCACGAGGACTTGTGATTAATAATTAACTAAATTAGACTATCCTAATTATCTAAACAAGAATTAAACCTAGAAGTATTTGGTTCTAAACTACTTAAATAAAGAATATAAATAATGAACTTTTAACAGAGAAAGAGTAGATTTTTATGATATCAATGTAATGAAAACGATCTAGGATTATGGGCTATCTAACATTCTTATTGTATTCTTCAATTGAATTGACTAATTAATTTATCCGGTTTATTGGTTGATAGGTTTAATATTGCTCATAAGAATCTGTCGAGTTCTTACTTGCCTATTCAAGCTAACCTAACGCCTATATGTCTATGGAGTTAGAATCAACAAGAACGCATTTATAATTTCTGTAAATCAACCAAGCAAGACAATTAGGTATATGTCTATCCTAACCGCGAATCCGTTCCCCGATGCCCAGGTTCAAGAACTTGCTCTATTCAATCCATTATGCAATCTAGAATTCCCACTTTCGAGTTCAATTCAAGATTCGTAGATAGTATTCAATTGGTGATCAAGCAATCAAATAATTAAGTGCAGGATTAAACAAATAAACCAATATGATAAACTAAGCAATCAAAATCAATATCCGAATAACAATAGTCCTGAAAGAACCACAACCCTAGAACGTGGAGTTTAGCTCCACATAGACATGGTAGCAAAACAACAAATCATACAAAGAAACATAAAAAGACTAAGTTGGTGGAAGAAAAGATGAAACCCGGCCTCCACGGCGGCTCTGTGCTCTTCCTTGGTCAAAAATTGCTGTCAAAAATGTTCTCCTATGTATATATACCAAGTAGGGTTGAACCCAAATAATTATACCTTCTCCAATGTGAAAAAGGACACTTTTCCCGGGCTTAACTAGCATGGTCGCGCACCTGGATGCGCATCTGGGCGCGCTAGTTGACAAGTGTTCTATTTCTGGGCGCGCTAAAACTAGCGCGACCGCGCTATTGCGCATTTTTCACCCTGTTCCGTTCCGAATTTGGAAAAACGTAAAACATGAAAGTTGTATCCCTTTGAGTTATCTTTCCAACCATATATTGTGGAGCTAAAATGGAGTTTTGAGAAAAAAGTTATATCTATTTTACTAGACAGTGCACAATCTGCCTACTGAAGTCTTTGTTTGCTCTAACTATCTCCCGTTGACCCCCAAACACGATCCCGGCTTAATTCCTTGAACTTTTGCTCAAACTTAAAAGCTCCAAATCACTTGAATTCATTCCATAACATCTATATAGCTCAGAATCACTCCTACAAGGCATAAAACATACAATTAGTGCAAAACACTAGCGATTAAAGCTCAAACTCAATTAAAGTGCAGTAAATTAGAGTGTAATAATCGACTAAAATACGTAATTATAGCCTATCATCAATTTTATTGAAGATACTGACTTTATCGATGTTGCAAAATACACCTGCCAATATGGGTATAACTAATGTCGTACTAGTGGTTGAAGAAGATCCGTATGTTCAGTTGTCAGGAAATAAGATCAAGAGAGTTTTTAAGAAGAAGATATCATAAGGTGTTTACATATGTAACAACTGCAGAAACGAAAAATTATTTGGTTAGTTAGTTTAGTAGTTTCTTTTGTTATAAAAAAGATGTTTGAATCATTTCCTCTTTTTTCTTATATTTAACTTTTCATGTTTTGTTAGTTTGGTAACTTCATTAGTTATGGACAACATGTTTGCATATATTCACGGTTCATTCAACTTTTGAACTTCACCTATTTAGATACATAAAGTAGTCCATATATTTTTATTGTGTGACGGGCAAGCTTTAATTGATGTAAGGGTAAAGTTATCTCATTCAATTAAAATAAATTGTCAATGAATTGAATGAGTATGATGAGTTAAGCCATGAAGAGGATGGTGGAGCTGAGCTACTATTTTATTGAATCTCTCAATAGTTGATCGATTATTTTGTTCACAAGAAAGTCTACAATTGATGCAATTTATTTTTGCACTAAGCCATTTATTAGACGCTGATGGAGTTGAGTTACAGGAACCAATTTTTTTTAAAGTAGTATTAGTTATTTTGGCAAAACTTTATAGTACCATATTTTCTAAAATCAACTTAGAGTTGAGATACTCTTTTGATTATATTTTCTAACTTCTTGCAAAGCGGAATTACTTTAAATCCACTTTTTCCTTCTTTAGTATGAAAATTTTGATGATTTATGTCATTTATATTTACTGAAGCTTTCACCAAATGTGGTGACATACGAGAAGTGTGGAGCCTAGAATATTAGGGCCAGAGGGTTGATCTTCTACTTCCAGCTGTTGAATTACTATGTTTCGATGAATTGAGGATCTAAAAAAGGGGTGACAGATTGGTTAGTAAGACTGCAAGAGGAAGCCAAAGGATTTGACTTACCAAGTTTCGGGAGCTAAACTGTTATAGCGCAGAAAAACTATAGAAGAGCAGTATAAGAATTGACAATCATGACTAATATAGAATGATCAATAGTCACCAATTTAATGTTATTGATGCACTTAAATTACTTTAAAATTCAAATTATATATTATTCTCTTTTCCTCTATATAAAATACTAATTTATACTGGACTGGGACCTTTACGTGAGTGCATAAATATTGGTGGTCCGCAACATAGATACAATCCTATAAAATTTATATATTTATTTTTTGGTTTAATTTTTTTGAATGTGATCGCTAAATTTCGTCTGCAATATAGACATGTTTCTACAATATTATTTTTTTTCTTTGAAACTGTCTGCGCATCGCGCGGGTACGTATACTAGTAACTAATTAAATGCGGTGACGTGAATGGGCATAACTGAAATTTAAAATCTGATTCACGTTTCCTCACCTAATATATATGACACACTCATGTAAAATATGCGTAAGTAGAACGTTCTAATATTACGAAAAGACTAAAGTAAAATTTGCAAGTAAAACTAAACATACAAATCAGCAAGGGCACACGGACAATTTTATATATATAACATATGTTAATGAATAGCTTGAAATGAGGTAGGCTTATAAATATGGTACCTGCCTATGGAGAAAATCATCATTTACACATCTCACTTCTTCCACCAAGTACAGAGTAAGAGATGGCCGGAAAATACTCTTTGATAAAGTTTGCATTCTTATTCACTGCCATTCTAATGACGGCAATTACTGGTGATACATTTAATTTGTCTTCCATTGAAATTTATTCGTTATTATTTTATACAAATATACAATTAAATCTATGCACATGAAATCCAAAATTGCACACTGCATATCTATATCGGTTACTCATATTATACTTTTAATAATATATGATCTTTGTTGTGATCATGACGTGCAGTTAATCTCTCCTCTTTTCAAAAGATGCAAGCAATGGCTATGTTAGATTTACCCCTCAATATGTTATCGGTGAAACAAAAATTACTATCATCAATCGATGGTATGAAGACATGTGGGAGAGTTTGTTCTAGCGATAAGGATTGTTCAGACGCTTGGGTTTGTTTTTATTGCAAATACCACAAAGAAACTGTTCTTGCTCCTGCCTGGAGTGGTTGTGACTGATGATAAAAAAAGATCTTCCTCACAAATTCTACAAAGTTCTCGAGTGAAATAAACTTTGGTTGATGCAGAAATTTGGTAATTATAAACTGTGTGTCTATGTGAAATAAACATTCCCATATCGTTTTCTTTCGCTTATGCTGTCGTATTGAGTTTCATAAGTACATAAATAAGTTAAGTTATGTGATAGTCTCCAGTTTGGAGGGCTACTAGTGTCTTGCAATTTGGCTTCTACTCAGAGTTAGAGTCATATGTATGAATATTATCAAGAATATTGTTATAAATAGAATTTTATTTATGGTGAATGTCTATATTTAGAGAGATTCTAGGGTTTATTACTTGGTGGCTAAGTCACCCTCTCCCTATAAATAGAGGGTTCTATTCCATTGTAATTGATTCCAAATCAATAAGAATTATCTCCCTCTACTTTTCTCTGCAATACTCTTCTTCTTCTTTTATTGTTTCATAACACGTTATCAGCACGAGACTCTATCCAATTGAGTAGAAGCTTTGAGATTGATCATAATGATTGTCAATTGTTCTATGAATTTCCTTCATGCTTAAATTTTGGATTTAAGGTAAGTATTTTACTTTGTTTTTCTCTTTTAAATTCTTGAAATTCTATAATTTGATTTTAAATACAAGCAAAGACAATAAATTTTGATTACAACTCTAATGGAGTTTGTAAGAAATATAACCACTCGAAGTGGTAAAATTTCTAAGTCTTACAATGATCAAATTCATGTATGATTATGGGCACAAAAAGTGGAAACCCGTCCCATTGAATTTGCTCCATTCTCATTCCCTTAAGAGAATGTGATAGCAGTATGTGATAAGTCTGAAAGAAGACAAAATTATTACCGTGAAGGTATCAATGAATGTGGACGTGGCAATAGACAAAATTGTAATCGTCATCCTTGTGATAATGAGAATAATAAGGATTCTCAAAATAATCCTTCACGCTGTGAAAGTAATATTTGTCATCGATTTGACATGAGATTTTATAAAGCACATATGGATGATTATGGTCCATTCATGATGTGAATGTGATAACATCTAATTTATGAATACATATTCATTCTTCAAAGAATATGAACGTGCTAGTGGTAGTGAATATACCACACTCACCTCTAAAAGGAGGTTTGAGATGATATAAGAAAACAATGTCATTATTATGGCATGAATGGTCATTGGTCACGTACCTATTGTACGCCAAAATATTTTGGCAATGTGATTATTAAAAGAGAGCGATAATTCAAGAAACAGAACATGCATATAATTTTGACCATGACCATAATGGTATAACTTTCTCTTTAAAAGAGATATTCACCATATTGATATTGATGAATATGTGGTAGTACCAAATTAATTGAGAGCTCTGGAAGAGCCAATTATTACTATTTTGGAGAAATAAAATTATCGTAGTAAGTCTCAAAGAAACTTATTCAGTTTCTAAAGTATTCGCGAAAGCGGTTGGTTATATTGAGACGATAAATAAAGAAAATATTTAATATTTTCTATTACTACAATTTGTAGCGGGGTAATATGTATGTGAAAAGCTATCCGCTTTATTCTCCAGTTTGTACTACACAAATAAAAGAATACAACAATAAAGTGGATATTTATTGATATAAAAAAACCCATATCATAATAAACTTGGAGTTTATTGATAATTGCACACGTCATGGTGTAAATCTGAACTTTATCAATATTGATAATTTATTTAGTCGGCATAATTGGTTTAGCCATGTTAATTTACGTATGATGTGCAAAAATAAAAGAGAATTCACGTGGGTAAATGTTAAAGAACTAGAAAGTTCTTTACAAATTCTCTTATGTTACTTGTTCTCATTAATTAATATACCAACTAAAATAGGGATTTAATCCCATGAATGCTGGAAATATCAAAGGTGAATATGGGCTCATTCACCTGCCATGTATACCACATAAGATGCATCTATGAGATGGTTACATGTGCGATTATTATTAATCCGCAACATGGTGTTTGCGAGGTAACTTGCTCAATAATTTTAGTTAGAGCATAATTTCCAGATTTTTTTTTAAGATAGTTCTTTTTGATAAGTTGGTTTACATCACAGTTGGTTTAGCAAAATGATTTATTGAGTGCCTCCACTTAATAGCTAAACAATTGCATATGAGAATAAAGTTATATATATCAGTTTGATATACGTTATATACGAAAGTATATTATTTTCTCCCCTCACAAGTGGTTCAGGGTCAGGAACCAAATAATTCCATCTTCTTATTATTGATGTGCGGTGTATATTTTGATTAACACCATAACGCACAAAGATGAGTTCTTAAAGTTGAGGAAACAAGTTAGTTTTTCTAACATGAGGGGGAGACATGATAAACAGTTGAGAAAAAGTTACGTGGAATGAATTATCATTTGTACATCTAGATCCTCGAATAAAATAATATAAACTTTAAGTTCATAGAGATAATTCATTTGCAATATATTGCAAAGCATGCCAGACGCATTTGCTGACCCAAAGAAAGTAACTATATTCTCACTGCAAATGCTCCTATTAGACTAAGTCCTAGAAGACAAAGTCTATCCTACGCTTAAAGCGTTGAGACAAATCGGTTTCAAATAAACTTCTTGATAAAGAAGATGAGCAAATGATCAAAATGATTATAATAAAGGAGGCAAGTGATCTAGAAGATCACATGACATAACACTTCATAAAATCTCATGAGAGATTCAGGTACCTGAATATATGAATGAAGAGATCTCTATGTTATGTCTTTATGGGAAATAAGGATGTTGGAACCAATATAAAATGTTTGTCGACGACATTGATTATAGCGCTAAATATATATGAGGATCTTAAGTCTAGAGAAACAATTCAAGTGGAATTTGATTTCATATGAAAGAGAAGTAGTTTTGGACCTGTAGTTCAAACACTTAAAAGTATAAAGACAATGGTGTGTGCTATCACCTTTATGTATCTTATATGTCTGGCATGACATGAAAACTTGATACAAATATAAAGTCTATTATATGGCTTATATGACTTAACTTATATGACAATCCATGAAGGATTTAAGTTACTTGAAGCATATACAATTCTTGATCTTGAGGTACCACATCCTCAGTATAATTTGTGCATATATATATCTTGCTATAATTATAAGCATGATAATACGATAGCGAGAATCTCTATGGAGATATTGAAGACCATTCCACGATATTATATGAAGACATTATATATCTATCAAGAATGATGATTTCAAGGTGCAATATATCCATTCAAGTCAATATGGCTGATTTGTTCATCAAATCTCTACCAAAGATCTTTTGAAGATGGTGCACAAGATTGGAATGCAAATGCTCAAGGATGTGAATTAATACTCTCATCATGGGGAGTTAATGCGCGTTGCACTCTTTTTCCCTTACAAGGTTTTGTCCCACTGGGTTTTCCTTGCAAGGTTTTTAACGAGGCAACCAAAAGGCGTATTACTAAACAAGTATACTCTTTTTCCTTTACTAGAGATTTTTTTCCCACTGGGTTTTATTTTAGTTAAGGTTTTAACGAGGCATATTATCTGGTAGATAGACATTCAAGGGGGAGTGTTATAAATAGAATTTTATTTATGGTGAATGTCTATATTTAGAGAGATTCTAGGGTTTATTACTTGGTGGCTAAGTCACCTTCCCCTATAAATAGAGGGTTCTATTCCATTGTAATTGACCCCAAATCAATAAGAATTATCTCCCTCTACTTTTCTCTGCAATACTCTTCTTCTTCTTTTATTGTTTCATAACAGTGCTACTTTGTGAGATACATTTTACTTTTTCCTTTATTTCTCTTAGTTGGAATAATTATTGCAATAAAGCTTTAAAATATTCCTTTCACCCAATTAAGTATCACGCCTAATAAGGTACATTTAACAATAACAAATACAATTTTCAAACTCAAGGAGGTAATATGTTATTACTTTCTTACTATACAAAAAGAAAATATACTCATTTATTATTTTGTGGATGTTCTACATTAAGATGCCATTAACGTTGGCTTAATTATCTGAATTGGACTCAAAACAATCAACATCACGTGTGCTAAAAAAAATAGGAGGCAATATGGCTTTTCATTATTGGAAGATCAATACATGAGACCTAGCGAATTTAATTTTATTCGAAACTTATGATTCTGATTTACTGTTGATTTTCAAAGAGAAAAAAAGTTTTATCTCAATGATCAAAACACGACAATCCAAATAAATTGAAAATATGAAGAAAATAATGTATATTCATCATCATACTACTACTTTTAGTGGAAATTTTCTTATTAAAATCTCCTTCAAAAACTGAATAATTAAATTGCCCTCTACCTAAAAGTAATATTACTTTAATTTTATATCAAAAACTGCTATGTGAATGTGATGACCCAAAAGGTCATCTTTTGTTTTAGAATTTGTTTTCGTGTTCTAAGGCTTTGAAAACCTCTTTTTATCTCTCCTCGATTTGCGTGTGCAGTCCGGGCGCGATACCAGAAAGCTTTTGTATGAAAAATTTAAGTAATAATGATTTTTGAGTTAAAAAGATAATTTTAGTTGACTTCGGTCAACATTTTTGGTAAACGGACGCGGACCCGTGATTTGATGGTCCCGTAGGGTCCGTAGTAAAATATGGGACGTGGGCGTATGCCCGGAATGAAATTCTGAGGTCCCTAACCCGAGAAATAAATTTTTGAAGAAAATTGTTAATTGAAAAATATGATGCTTTATGGAAATGTAATAATGTTTGATATTGTTGGTATCGGGCCCGTATTTTGGTTTCGGAGCCCGGTTAAGGTCCGTTATAATATTTATGCCTTATCTGTGAAATTTGGTGAAAATTGGAAGTGATTTGACGTAATTCAGACCATCGGTTGAGAAATTAGAAAGTTTGAACTATCTTGAAAATTTTATGAGTTTTGGTGTTGAATTCATAGTTCTATATGTTATTTTGGTGATTTGATCGTGCGAGCAAGTCCGTATGATATTTTTAGACTTGTGTGCATGTTTGGTTTGGAGCCCCGAGGGCTCGGGTGAGTTTTAGATAGGCTTCGGAGTGCTTTAGACTTGGAAAAAATGTTGCAGGTTCCAGTTCTGTTGCAGAGCCTCTGATCTCACAATTGCGAGATCAAGCCTCGCATTTGCGACCACTGTTGGGTTCGCATTTGCGACCTACTCATCGTAATTGCGAAGAGTAGATGTGGAGGCCAGTGTTCGCAATTGCGAACATTACTTCGCATTTGCGAAGAAGTCAGAGCAGGGGGAGTATCGCATTTGCGACCAAATGGTTCGCATTTGCGAAGGCAACAGAAGTTGCGACGGTTCACATTTGCGATGTCCTTCTAGCAATTGCGAAGCTCCAGTCACAATTGCGACATCTGCAGCTGTTAAGTTGGGACTTAGACGGGATAGTTCACCCATATTTCAATTCTCTTGAACCCTAAACCCCCATAGGCAATTTTCAAAGACCCAAACTTCTCCAAATCATAGGTAAGTGATTTCTAACTCATTCCTTTCAATCTATTTCATCTTTTTGCATGATTTCCTCTCAAAATCTAGGGTTTTTCATGGGAAATTGGGTGTTCTTGGGTAGAATTTAGGAATTCCGAAATTTGGGGATATGGACCTCAATTTGAGGTCAGATTCCGAAACCAATTGCATGTTCGGGCTCGAGGGTGAATAGGTAATCGGGTTTTGGTCCGAACTTCGATTTTTGACCAAACGGGCCCGGGGTCGATTTTTGACTTTTTGGGAAATAATGTTGGGAAATCTTTGATTATGCATTGGAATTGGTTTCTTTAGAGTTTATTGATGTTATTACGTTAATTATGGCTAGATATGAGTGAATTGATGGTGGAATCGAGAGGTAAAGCGGTGATTGAGCTTTGAAATACCCGTTGGCTTGAGGTAAGTGTTTGGTCTAACCTTGACTTGAGGGATTAGGGATCCCTGACTTTCTTGCTATGTGAGATATCATGTGTGTGGCGTATAGGTGTGGTGACGAGTACCTATGCGTCGCCAAATTACTTGTTTAGCCTGTTTCCTTTCCCCGTTTCTGTATATCTTGCTTTCTTGTCTTATTTGCTTCTTGCTCATAACTGTTTCCATGTCCAATTGCTTCATATTAACTGTTGTTCTCTTTATTGAATTATTTAACTATTTCATGTTAACTGTTGATGTTCCCGTTGAAGTATTATTTGTTTCGTAGCATCATTTTATTACCCCGTTGGCTTATATTGATTTATTGGTGCCTTACGGTGCACCTTGGTTGGTCTCACTGAGTAGTTTTCATTGGTGAAGTTTCATAATCGTAGTGATATTCCATAGAGTGGATTGAGGTATAAGTAATGTGGAGGATTTGAATTAGCTTGTGAAACACTTGTCTTTATTCTTTTGTGATTGGTGCTGATATATATATTGGGATCGGGTTGCACGCCGCAATACGAGGAATAAGGGTGAATGTGATTGTCTGGTGGGATCGGGTTGCACGCTGCAACAAGGAGTAATAAGGGTGGACAGGTGGGATCGGGTTGCGCGCCGCAATAGGAGGAATAAGGGTGATATATTGAGCAGTAATAAGGGTGGACTGGTGGGATCGGGTTGCACGCCGCAACAAGGAGTAAAATGGGTGGATATTGATACTATTGTTGTTTATATGATGGGATCGGGATGCACGCCGCATCAGTTGTGTTATGTATTCATTTCTGTTGAGGTCCATTACTGTGATGTCGAAACACCCTTAAGGATTGGTTATAGCTGAATACTAGTAGAACAGCTGGGTTCCGAATTTTTTTAATGCGAGTTATTGCTTTATTACATTCTGTATTTCTTTTCTGTTTAGTATGAATTGTTGCAGGTTGTATATGTTGTATGCCCCCCCCCCCCCCCCCCCGTAGCCTTGCCACTACCTCATCGAGGTTAGGCTCGGCACTTACCAGTACATTGGGTCGGTTGTACTGATACTGCACTCTGCACTTTCTGTGCAGATTTTGGAGCTAGTGACTAATCGTGAGGTTGGTTGCTATCATTGCTTCTCGAAGACCCAAGATAGTCCTGCAGGCGTGCGCAGGCCCTGGCGTCTCCTTCTATCCTATTGCATTTTTGTTTTATCTACTTCCGAGACAGATGTAAACTTTTCGTTCAAACCATTATTTGTAGTATTCGTAGACTGTTCGTGAGTTGTGACACCAATTCTTGGTGGAATTTATTATGGTTTTCGTTGTTAGTATAAATATAATCTTTTAAACTGTGTTCTTCCGCATTTATTTTCGCTGATTTTATTTTTGTTAAGTTGTAATTATTAAAAGATGAAAGAAAAATGTGAGATATTCTGTAACGTTGGCTTACCTAGCGAGTACAATGTTAGGCGCCATCACGGTCCCGACGGTGGGAAATTCGGGTCGTGACAAGTTGGTATCAAAGCACTAGGTTTGTTAGGTCTCACAAAATTCACGGACAAGAGTTTTAGAGTCTGCGGGATTGGTATGGAGATGTCTGTGCTTATTCCCCAGAGGCTACTGAGTTAGGAACAATTTCTCTTCTATTCATTCTCTGTCGTGCGGTTTGATCTCTCAATGCTAATTAAACTTCTACTCTGTTCTTTCGCAGATGGCGAGAACACGTACCGCTTCATCAGCTGATCAGCAGGCCGAGCCCCGAGTGGTAGCTCCTATGAGGGGCAAAGGACGAGGCCGAGTCTGTGCTAGAGGCCGAGGCAGGGGCAGGGCTCAGCCTAGAGCTCGAGCAGCAGCACCAGCGCGGAGCCTCAGGTTGAGTTTGACGACGAGGTTCTAGCCCAGACCGTTCCAGCGGGCCCAACTCAGGTTCCGGAGGATTCATATCTACCCCAGTACTCCAGGATGCTCTGGTCCGTCTAGTGGGCCTTATGGGGAGTGTCACTCAGGCAGGCATACTTCCAGTAGCACCAGCCGTCTCTCGGGCTGGGGGAGGAGCACAGACTCCCGCTACTCACACTCCGGAGCAGATGGCTCCCCAGTTTCAGACTCCAGCAGCTCAGCCAGTTGGGGTAGTCCCATCGGGTGTTGTAGCACAGACCAGCGATGGAGCAGCTATGTCTACAGATGCTTCGTGGAGGTTGGACAGGTTCACCAAGCTTTTCACTTCTACCTATGGCGGTACATCATCAGAGGATCCCCAGGTCTATTTGGGCAGTTCCTATGAGGTTCTACGGAACATGGGGATAGTGGAGACCAATGGGGTCGACTTTGCTGCTTTTCGCTTATCATGTTCTGCCAAGAAATGGTGGAGGGACTTCTGTTTGGCTAGACCAGCTAGGTCACCTACTTTGACCTAGGATCAGTTTTCTCAGCTATTTCTGTAGAAGTTTCTCCCTATCACTCAGAGAGAGGACTATCGGAGGCAGTTTGAGCGCCTTCAGCAGGGTTCTATGACCGTCACTCAGTACGAGACCAGATTTATTGACTTGGCCCGTCATGACCTTCTTATACTCCCCACGATAGAGAGAGAGGGTGAGGAGATTTATTGAGGGACTCGCTCAGCCTATCATATTGCAGATGGCTAAGGAGACGGGGAGTGAGATTTCTTTACAGGATGCCGCCAATGTGGCCAGACGAGTTGAGATGGTTTTAGCTCAAGGTAGTGGTCAGGGGTCTGACAAGAGGCCTCGTCACTCCGGTAGATTCAGTGGGACCTCATCTAGAGGTCGAGTTAAGGGTGTCTAACGGGTGGGCCAGGCCGGGCTGGGTAGGAAAAATTAGTAACCGTACGGGTTGGGGTCCAGGCCTGTTACGGGTTCGGGTTCATCTGGGTAAAAAATAAACCGTAAGGGTTACAGTACAAGGGGCCGGGCCGGGCCGGGTTAGTGTAATTTTTAATTTTTTTTTTGTATTTTGTATAACTATCGTAAGTTCAATTAATATAAAGTAAATATATAAAGAATACAATGAATATGGGAAAAATTGCACTTATAAATTGCAAGTGCTACATTTATTTCAAAATTCAAACTTACAAATTGAAAGATTTACATTTAACAACAAGTAAATTAACGAAAAAAGAGTAAATTCAAAGGTTTTGCATTGCCTTAGTAAGTTCGTCATAATCAATATGAATTGAGTGGCCTTCTTCTGGAGTGTTAAATTCGGATAGGTTATGTCATAACCCAAACCCCGCACTGGTCGTGATGGCGCCTCTCGTGAAGACGAGGCCAACCAACTAACCCTACTCGTCTTTTCAAAAATAACTTAAACATGAATAAACAGCTAAAATATGACTTAACATTATTAATTAACGGAAATACAACCCAACACAGCCCTAATCGGGGTGTCACAAGTCACGAGCATCTATCAGAATGTAAATTCACTACAAGGTCTAAAGTATACAAAACCGGAATAATGAACAAAAGAGAGGAAAATGGTGCTGCGAACGCTGGCAGTCACCTCTTTAACTCATATAACTCCACCTCTGATCGGCCAAAACTCGCTATCGGGTGAATAGATACCTGCATCTGCACACGAGGTGCAGGGAGTAAAGTATGTACTCCAACTCAGTGAGTAATAAAAGTAAATAACAACTGAGCGGTAAGAAATTACGTAGGGCAAATCATCATGCTATATAGAAGTAGTGTAAAACCTTTTGAGAAAAGCGGTGATGCTGTGAAATCATTAGAAGTATATTAGCTCAGTTTTAAACCTCTTTTGCAAATGACTTTTTCAACAGTATGCAAACGAATGCAAATCAAAGCACTAAAGTCCACCCCTCGGGCACTACATTCGATTAATAGATAATGTCAGGCAATCCGGTAGATATCACATGAAGTAGCACAAACAACAGGTAAAGCAAGCAAATAAAATAAAGTAAACACGCAGAACAATACTAGTACCGCTGCGGCGTGCAGCCCGATCCGTTTATCGACGCTTACTGGGGTGTGCAGACTCCGGGAGGGTCCCCTTACGGCCCAAGCGCAATAATAAGCCATCTCGTGGTATCAACTAGGCCCTCGGCCTCATATCGATATCAATATCATACCGCTGCGGCGTGCAGCCCGATCCCATACTCAGTCCAAAAATCACATAAGCCCCTCGAGCACAATCATATGGAAATATTCAGCCCAAACTTCATTAAAAATATTAATTAAGTTTCAAGTTTAAGAAAAGGTGGCTGAGTTTGCAAAACAGTATTAAATACTAGGACTGAGTTCAATGATATGCAAAAATGGTAAGAAACCAGTAATAACAATCCCTGAAGGATTCAATCAATTGGCACGAAGCCCAAATATAGCAATCAGCTCAATTAAGATGATAATGAGTGAATTTCAGTCAAATACGTAGTATATTCATCTACCGGGACGGACCAAGTCACAATCCCCAACGGTGCTCTACCCCACGCTCGTTACCCGGTGTGCAAGTCACCTCAATATAGCACTACGATGTGCAAATATGGAGTTTCAAACCCTCAAAATATCATTTACAATCATTACTCACCTCGAACCGGCGAAATCTCTAGCTCGCGACGCCTTTGCCCCTCAAGTCGGCCTCCACGCGCGTCGAATCTAACCAAAACCACAACGAATACATCATAATATGCCAATGGAACAATACCCAATCGGAAACAATTGAAAAATAGCGAAAGTCTCGAAGTTAGCAAAACCCGAGCCCCGGGCCCACTTCTCGAAAATCAGAAAATTTAACATCAAGGGACTCCTTATCTCGCCACGAGTTCATACATACCAAAACCTCTCAAATCCGAGCTCAAATGACCCATCAAATCCCCAAATCAATTTTTCAAAATCTCAAGACCTAGTTCTTCAATTTTAGGCTTAATTTCCATAAATTTCTAGATGGATTTCACAATATAATCGAGTTTTAAGACCAAGATTCTTACCTCAAGTCGTTCCCCGTTGAATCCCTCTTTAATTTCCTCCAAGAATCTCCAAAAACGAGCAGCCATGGGTGAAAATAGACCCACATTCGCGAACAAGATGATTTTAAAACATTCTGCCCAGGCAATATTTCTTCTATGCGATCACGGGAGAAACTTCGCGATCGCGAAGCACAATAAAATCAACTCCCAGAATTAGCCCTATGCGAACGCAACAGGTCTCATGCGAACGCAATGCACAGCAAAGTTACTCTATGCGATCGCGGACAACACTCCGCGTTCGCGATGAACAAATTCCAAACAATACCTCAGGCCCTTTTTACTCTATGCGAACGCGGCCTTAACAATGCGTTCGCGAAGAACAATTTCACCCAACTACGCGATCGCATCCCAACTTGTGCGAAGCGAAGAACAAAAAGTGGAATTCCCCAAAAGCTTCTATGCGATCGCAATTGCACCTATGCGATCGCAATGAAAAAAATATCTGCAACTGAAGCCTGCAATTTCTGCTATCTTTTAAGGTACAAAATGTTCCGATTGACCATCCAAAACTCACCCGAGGCCCCCAGGACCTCAATCAAAAGCACCAACACATCCTAATACATCACCCAAACTTGTTCCAATCATGAAAACACCTCAAACAACACTAAAACCATCATTTTTCATCGAATTCAAGCCTAAGTTCTTCAAAAACTTCCGAAATACGCATTTGATCAAAAACCCAACCAAAACACCTCCGAATGATAAATTTTGCACACACATCCCAAATCACATAACGAAGCTACAGCAACTCTCGGAATTCCATTCCGACCCTCGGATCAAAATCACACCTATCAATCGGAATTCGCCAAAATACTAACTTCGCCAATTCAAGCCTAATTCTACACCGGACCTCCAAAACCACTTCCGATCACACTCCTAAGTCACAAATCACCTAACGAAGCTAACCAAATCATAAAAACTTCGATCCGAGCTCATATACAAATAAGTCAACTCTTGGTCAAACCTTTCAAATTCAAAGCTTTCAACTGAAATTGTTCTTTCAAATTCATTCCAGATTTTCCTGAAAACCAAAACCAACGATCTACTTTAATCACAATACATAACACGGGGCAAGTCATGCCCGAGAACTGAAAATCAAAGTGCAAGAGCTCAAAACGACCGGTCGGGTCGTTACATCCTCCCCCACTTAAACACACGTTCGTCCTCGAACGTACCCAGAGTTGTCCTAGAAGCCAACCAATAGCTGAATAACCTTACCAAGTGTAAACCCGGGGGTGATCCCACGTCACCCAATCTCGTATAGGTCCGATAACACATTATTAGTGAAATCTCACCATCCAATCTAGCCCATAAGCTATAGAACCACATTTCACTTTCCAAAATCATACACAAGATCAGAACCTCACATCTCTATTCAGAATAAGCCCAAACCAGCTATAATAACCCATACCTGCAACCTTAGGTGCCATCATATGATATACCACATAACTTCTATTTACAGCAGTTGCACCCAACACTCGAATACCGGTAGAAAACCTCTTATCAACTAAGGTCTTATTCCACACTTTCATATACTGCTAATGATAAATGAAACATGCAATAAACCGTAACCATCTCTCAGGTCAACCATTCATGAAGTCACTTCCCTTTTGGCTAATACCACAGTAGATTTTCGAGCCGAACCTCGATATTTTCCTTCCAACAAGCTGAAATCAAATCTGTTCGTATTCATTAATGACCCCAACGATTACCTCGAATCCAACACACCTCTCTGGTGGCATGACACATCAATACAGGCCTAAGCCACAACTTACATAATTCGCGCACCAATAAGAAACGGTCTGAATATCCTCAAATCATGAAAATGACCCCAAACGAAAGAGTTGTATCTCAAGCTCATCAATACCATCACAACACAAAGCTGAGACCCCGTCTCACATCATAGAAATAGAACACATGAATCTACCCCGAAAGGTCATGTTTCCACGTAGCCTCGCTACAATGCGCGATCCTATCCAAACACTGTTACACATGAAACACCTCAAGTCACTATGATCAAAATTGACAGCCACACACAATTTGATGTCGGGAACCGAAACAAATCATTACACCCACGGTGAAACAAGTAACACATGCCACGCAAACCTGATAGAACATATCCGATACGACATTCACCGAGCAACTCCCAATTACTCTTCCTGCTCGACTTCCATTATGAAATTCCGATAGAACCGCACCATAGGTGCCTATAACCAAGAGATCGTAACGTCTCACAACACAGAAAAACAACTCCTAGATCCCCCTAATTGCTAATAGCTCATTAACAACTAAATCAACACATCCCTCGCCAGCAGCAACTCGAAGTCTACAAGCCATCTCGATGCCGGACATATATCCATATAGGTCTCCCAATGGACTACACATCAACTCTAGTTACCCACAATAGATAAACAATCCTTTGAAGGTTCACAATGACTGAATCATAGCGCATACTAACATCTGACTAACTTACCCACATTTTGTCATCCACAACCACGAGCTAACCTGTATATGAGAGCTTCCAATCTCCAAGTTCATAACACACGAATTACCGTAGCTGATCCCAATTTCGCCACTCGCATATATAACTCACCTCTAGTACTCAATCATTCCACGAGAGATACTCTAAGATTCTTCTGTGCTGCCAAGCAAACTCGAATATCAACAGCCGATCTGACAAGAAGTGCTGCAATACTAGCGAAGTACCATCAACTTAATCACATTGCCTCTTTCTGAAACATATACCCTCGTAAAATCACCTCAATTAGCATTTCCGTTTCCTTAATCATCTGAAGATTATTTCTCAAATCATCTGAAGCTCATTTCTCTAATTATCTGAAACTGCCTGTGCTGCCTAAGAATTTATGACCTTCCATTCAAACCTGAACTGTGACCTTACACATGCCAATCTCAATCCTACACAACCTATCACATCTGCCATACCATCCCATGATAATACGAGAACTTCATATCCCTTCCGAACCACAAACATCTACGTACTCAACTAGTCAAGAACTTTCCATTGGTCCCATCTAGAAGAAAAGTCACTACACATACCATGCTCCGCATGCCCATAGAAAATATACATCTCCAAACCGCGGTAAAGACCATCAAGAACTCTCCGAATGCCGTTTGCACAATCAGACCTGCCAGGACTGAATCCTTCTAACTAGACCAAGCTAAGCAAGCCATCAAAACCCAAGAGCATTGCTGCAAAATACCTGTAAAGACTCATTACCTCGAACACATACAAAGAATTAATCATATCCTTTCCATACCGATTCGGTCTACTATCAAGCTACTCCATCCATCTAAATTTCATTCTGATGCATTTTCAACTTGATGCTCCCTCTTGCTGTAGTACCACAATCTCTCAATCCCAGGCTCACTACACGAGACCCAAGCACAAGACCACACTGCCTAAGACCCATAAGCCGCTGAATACTCTCTCAATTATTACCAGAAACATCACGCTCCCGAATACTTTACTCTGAAGAACTTCCTGCGAATCTAAATCCGTTACCTTTACTTTCCTGATACTGATACATAGAACCCATAATTAACATAAAAATACCACAAGTCTTGACCTCTTCCAATGAAAACACAGTCTCTAACCACAAACACAACCTTAAGATACCCGATTGTTCCTTGTAGAATCTTGAACGCATTAGAACCATTCTCGAAAGTCATTTGCTCTTTATTCAAACTGCAACTTACCTGACCTAACGAACAGAACCACCCGTGCCTCATTGGCACTCCGATACCGCAAAATGAAATCCTCATCCCAGTGCAACCAAGCAACTTCCTGCTCTATGCGCCGAGCATTCTTTACCAACAACACTCTAGACATTCCGTGATTCTCATACCTTATGAAGCATAATATAACCTTTGTCAAAATTTTTTCGTTACTCTAGCCATAGCTAATTCACTCGCATGCCCCAAACTGGAACCAACATAGCACCTAACCGTGCAATCAACTGCTCGCAGCAGACTCCCCCACTTGGCTCGAAGCCATAGATCAAGATACGCTCAATAACTCATAACACTTTTTTTTTACTCTATTGATGCCACAATACCATAGCGAGATTAAACTCAAATCATTTGTAAGTTTGTGAAAACACAGATCATCTAGTACTGTAAATCTTCTACAAATCTCACATTCATCCCCGCAACAGTTAAACCCACTCTCATAAGCGACCCGAAATTCCAAATTTCAACACATACTTTTCACTTGCACATGAGATCTCCTAATATACACGTAAGGATCACACCATTTCAGGACACTTCATAGGAGATAACCCACCTGCTTCGCTTCAATATAACATTTCTGTGTACCTTCCACCGCCATACACTTTACACAGCCACTTAGTCTTCCTGAGTCTGAACTCGTACCGTAACATAAAATTTAATTCACGGAACTCTCGACTGGAAACACGAAAATATTCTTCACGCACCCATAACTCAGAGCTATACCTTCAATCACAATAGAAATCGAACACTTAATAGTTCGTCTATTATCCAACAGACTTCCTCGTCACTACCAAGTCATATAGATACATCTCGCAGTACTAACATGCTCGTCACATAGCTATCCAGCCGTCACTTCCACTAATAGGGACACTACCGAACGTATAAGTTCAAAAACACTTGATCACACAATCAGCACCTCGGTGCTCAAGCCATAGGCAAAGATCCGGCCTCAAGTCCTCCAGACTGGCCCAACATAAACTCACAGAGATCACGTCTCGCCCCTCGATCAGGGAATCACAAGCCATCAAGTCACATCTGATACTGAGCGCTCATGCGCGCATACGAACACGTGGAAGGAATTTCAAGAGTTTCTTTTCAAGCTGAATCAAGGACGCACGATAAGAATTCAAGAATGTGAAGTTTTCCTAAAGGTCCTGCAGCCTCTCGAGGATAAATACAGACGTCTCCGTACCGATCCGCGAGACTCTACTAAACCTGCTCATGACTCGTGAGACCTAGTAACCTGGCTCTGATACCAACTTGTCACGACCCAATTCCCAAACCCGATCGTGATGGCGCCTCTCGTGAAGACGAGGCCAGCCAACTAACTCAACTCGTCTTTTCAAAAATAACTGAAACATGAATAAACAGCTAAAATGTGACTTAACAATATTAATTAACGGAAATACAACCCAACACAACTCTAATCGGGGTGTCACAAGTCACGAGCATCTATCAGAATGTAAATCCACTACAAGGTCTAAAGTATACAAAACCGGAGTAATGAACAAAAGAGAGGATAATGGTGCTGCGAATGCTGGTAGTCACCTCTTTAACTCATATAACTCCGCCTCTGATTGGCCAAAACCCATTACCGGGTGAATAAATACCTGCATCTGCACACGAGGTGCAGGAAGTAAAGTGAGTACTCCAACTCAGTGAGTAATAAAGGTAAATAACAACTGAGCGGTAAGAAATCACGTATGGCATATCATCATGCTATATAGAAGTAGTGTAAAACCTTTTGAGAAAAACAGTGAAGCCGTGAAATCCTTGGAAATATCTTAGCTCAGTTTGAAACTTCTTTGAAAATGACTTTTTCAACATTTTGCAAACGAATGCAATTCGAATAGTGCAGATAAGCACAGAAGTCCGCCCCTCGGGCACCACACTCAATTAACAGATAATGTCAGGCAATCCGGTAGATATCTCATGAAGTAGCACAACAACAGGTAAGGCAAGCAAATAAAATAAAGTAAACACACAGAACAGTACTAGTACCGCTGCGGTGTGCAGCCCGCTCCACATATCGCTGCGGCGAGCAGCCCGATCCATTTATCGTCGACGGCGCTCACTGGGGGTGTGCAGACTCTGGGAGGGGCCCCTTACGGCCAAACCGCAATAATAAGCCATCTCGTGGCATCAACTAGGCCCTCGGCCTCATATCAATATCAATTTCATACCGCTGCGGCGTGCAGCCCGATCCCATACTCAGTCCAAAAATCACATAAGCCCATCGGGCACAATCATATAGAAATATTCAACCCAAACTTCATTAAAAATATTAATTAAGTTTCAAGTTTAAGAAAAGGTGGCTGAGTTTGCAAAACAGTACAAATACTAGGACTGAGTTCAATGATATGCACAAATGGTAAGAAACCAGTAATAACAATCCCTAAGGATTCAATCAATTGGCACGAAGCCCAAATATAGCAATCAACTCAATTAAATGATAATAAGTGAATTTCAGTCAAATACGCAGTATATTCATCTACCGGGACGGACTAAGTCACAATCTCCAACGGTGCTCTACCCCACGCTCGCTATCCGGCGTGCAAGTCACCTCAATATAGCACTACGACGTGCAAATTCAAACCCTCAAAATATCATTTACAATCATTACTCACCTCAAGCCGGCCAAAATCCTAGCTCGCTATGCCCTTGCCTCTCAAATCGACCTCCTCGCGCGTCGAATCTGGCCAAAACCACAACGAATACGTCAAAATATGCCAATGGAACAATACCCAATCGAAAACAATCAAAAAATAGCGAAAATCTCGAAATTAGCAAAACCCGAGCCCCGGGCCCACTTCTCAAAAATTAGAAAATTTAACATCAACGGACTCCTTATCTCGCCACGAGTCTATACATATAAAGATTACCAAAATCGGAGTCCAAATGACCCCTCAAATCCCAATTTGAAATATTAAAACTCAAGCCCTAGTTCTTCTCCTTTTTGCTAAGTTTCCATGGATTTCAAGGTCAATTTCACAATAAAATCATGTTTTTAGTTCATAGGGCTTACCTCCAAGGCTCCAATCAACCCCAGTCGAAATCCTCTTCAATTCTCGTCCAAAAGCTCTCAAGGATGCTCAAAAATGGTGAAAATGGGTCTTAGCTCGCGGATGAAATATTTATTAAAACCCTTCTGTCCAGTGATAATTTCCTCTATGCGAACGCGAGGCCTTTCTCGCGTTCGCGATGCACAAAATTGCTTCTGACAAAAATACCCTTCGCGAATGCGGTTACCCTCACGCGAACGCGAAGCTCTGGACCCCTACTCTACGCGAACGCGACTACCTTTATGCGAACGCGAAGGGCAACTGCCCTGGGACCTAATTTCTTATACGCGAACGCGGACCTTCTCCCGCGAACGCGAATCACATACCTCTTTACCCTTCGCGAACGCGTGACGCCTTATGCGAACGCGAAGGTCAAATTCCTGGCCTCCCACATTTCTTCTTCGTGACCGCGACCAGCCCCTCGCGAACGCGAAGGCCAGTTCTTCTGCAACAGCTGATGAACAATTTCTGCAACACTTCAACTTGGAAAATGGCCCGATTGACCACCCGAAACTCACCCGAGGTCCCCGGGACCTCAACCGAAAGCACCAACACACCCTATAACATCATTCAAACTTATTTCAATTATTAAAACACCTCAAACAACACCAAAACTATCAAATTACATCGGATTCAAGTTTATGTTCTTCTAAAACTTCCGAAATACAATTTCGATCAAAAACCCGACCAAACGATGTCCGAATAACCTGAAATTTTGCACACACATCCCAAATCACATAACGAAGCTACAACAACTCTTGGAATTCCATTCCGACCCTTGGATCAAAATCTCACCTATCAACCGGAATTCGCCAAAATACTAACTTCGCCAATTCAAGCCTAGTTCTACACCGGACCTCCAAAACCAATTCCGATCACGCTCCTAAGTCACAAATCACCTAACGAAGCTAACCAAATCATAAAAACTCCAATCCGAGCTCATATACAAATAAGTCAACTCTTGGTCAAACCTTTCAAATTCAAAACTTTCAACTGAGACTGTTCTTTCAAATTCATACCGATTTCCATTAAAACCCAAAACCAATGATCTACATCAGTCATAACACATTACACGGGGCAAGTCATGCCCAAGAACTGGCGATCAAAGCGCAAAAGCTCAAAACGATCGGTCGGGTCGTTACAGGCTGCAAAAGAGCTTTAAATATATAAGCCATTTTTCTTTTTATTTCTTGTTTTCTTCTGACATGTATCCAAACTATATAAATAAGCAGTAGATTGGACAAATCAATAAAATTATTTTGTTGAAAATGTTGAGATGCTATTAAGCTCCTTTCTAGCATCTATGCTGGTATCAAATACTAATTGGCATCATTAATTGAACGAATTTCCTGTAAAGTTCTCAAATTTAACGCAAGAGCTTAAAAAAAATTTAAAAAAAAAAACTGGCTAATTCTCATAGTTAACGCAATAAATATTAATTCCAATCAGTTTATTGACTTTCCAGGTTATTTGTGACAATAATGATGAGATATTCCACTTTTTTTGTGCAGCTATGAGTAGTAACTAATTGTTAATGAAAATTCAATCTATATCTATATCATATCATATCATCATACTATATTATAAGCGGGAAGCCCTTTAATGTGAAGTTGATTTATTAAAATATTCTTTAAAAGCTAAACGACCAAATTACCCTCAATCTATAAGTAAAATTATCTTCCATTAAATGATTAATTTTAGCTACTTAATGTTGGCATGTACTTAATTGGAAGAGCTTTTCATCTTCTAATAACTACTCCCAGCCTTTTGATATGCGTAGTATATCGTGTAGCCTTTTCATATGATGTGTGAATTTTATCTTACTCTTTATTAGCAATAAATTGTTGCCATTTCAGCTTACCTCCTTTTATTAATTCCCATTGATCAATTATTTTTCTCATTCCTTTTCAAAAATTACACTGTATTTTTTAGAATCCCTTCAAATTATTAAAGGCCTTTTGAATCATTTCTCTCCTAGATCCTTTTTTTGTTCAGCTTCTGAGTTTCTCCCATTCCGAATTGACAAGAGGTTCAGTTTCAAGTTCAGCAAGTTAGTTTCTTTTTCAGATTGTTCAAGATTCAACTTTAATGTTATTTTTTAAGAATTTTTGCTAACAGGTGAGAGTATTTGTGCTATTTTAGGTATTCTGGAGAAAGGTATTACGTTTGAAGAATTCACCAATAATTTACCATATATGATCTGTTTGTCGTCTTCTTCTTTCTTTCTACTTTTGCTTTAATTCCTTCTGTTGGATTTTTGGCGTTGGATTTTTGGCTTTATGCTTTCTGTTTGTTGCATATTTATTGTATTGAGGTTTTTGCGCATTTTTTTACTTACTAGAATGAATGAATTAAGTATCGCTTTGTGAAATTTAGAAGATTAATTCTTACATATGCGTATTCTGCTAAGAGGTAGTATTATGGATATTTAATAATGTTAACTGTATGTGTAATTTAAATTTAAATTTATAGCTCAATCAAATTTCTTTAGACTAATATTATTAAAAGAAAGGAAGTCTAGCCTAGGATTATGACAAGTGGCAGCGTATGAGAATGCCATGTGTTAATTTTTAGGAAAAAACTTAGTTATTAGTTTTTATTTTTAAATGAAAATATTTAAATATCTATTATTTTGAAGTATAGATAGTTATGTTTATTCAATTCAAATAAGCAATTAATAATTGAGAAGTTACCATTAGAAATAAAACTTCCCGTATTTGAGTAAGAACCTAAAACTAAGGAGCACATCCCATGAACTCCCCACCCCCCAAAATGTGATCTGCTTCGCTTCCCCTTTTTTATCCCAAAATTTTCTAATACATTAACAAAGTGTCATTCTAGAAGATATTACAGATTTTACAACCTTTTAAATTTAAAAATAAATTTTGGTTATATTTTTGAGTTAAAGACAGTTACAACTTCTATTCATGTTTTAAGATTATCCAATATATCATCCAACCTAAACTCAAATTTAACCACTATTATTGTTATCTAATTATCTTTGTTCCTCAGGCATCAAAAAGAAAAAAAAGTCTGAAGATACATAAACTTGCTTTTCACCTTTACACGTAAGTAACTTTTGCGTGTGTGTATTAAGTATATATGTTGCTAGATAAGATCATTTATCAAGAATTTTTAGCAAGATAAGGTTAGATGTTCTTCTCTGAAAGAATCTCTTAATTAACTTTGTTATTCTTCTATCACCGGATTTAATTTAAAAAAGTTGTCCAGTATGCTTAGCACCATAATATTTAGTTTTTGGCCGCAGGAAAAATAAACTTACAATCAAAAAATATTCTTGGTAAGTTTGTAACGTATGTAGATTGTTCCTTTGAGATTATTAGGTGAGGTATGTATGTTATTTACACACAAACAATTCCAAATATAGAAATCTATCATTAAAAGTTTATTTTTCTTCTTGATACTTTAAAATATACATATAAGGAGGAATCTCTTTGTAGTAGTAAACAGATTGTGTTCTTTTGAAGGAAATGTGCATAAAGTTAATGTATTTTTCCGGGTTATTTAGGTGTATTAGTGTTGTACAAAATAGTCTACCAAAAATAGTCTTTCTATCCTACAAAGGTAGGTGTAAGATTTGCATACATCTTACTCTCCCCAGACTCTACTTATGGGATTCTACTAGCCATGTTATTGTTGTTATTAATTTAGTATTAGGATGCTTTAGTTATTAGTTAATAGTACTACGTACATTGTTACCTTCCTAAAAAAATATTAAATTTGAGTGTTGTTATAGTTAGCTTTTGAATTAGTGTGGTCAATTTTTAATTTGTATAGTTGGAGTTATTTTTATTTATAGTAAGATGATGGATATCACTGGTGGATATTATAACGACCCGACTGGTCGTTTTGCTTTCTAGAACCCCGTTCCCCTAAATAAGACTCCCCGTCCTTGCTTTACTGATTTATAACTTGCGGGAATGGTTGGTTCGGGATTTGGAATAGTTTGGGTTGAAATCGGAACGCTTGGTTCCTTAAGGTTGGCCTGAAAGGCCAAGTTTGACTTCGGTCAACATTTTGAGTAAACGACCTCGGAATCGGGATTTGACAGTTCCAATAGGTTCGTATGATGATTTCGGACTTGGATGTATGTTCGGATTGGGTTTTGGATGACCCGAGGGCGTTTTGGCGCATAATAGTGAAAGTTGGTTCTTGAAGGTTTTTGGAAGTTCTTTAAATTTGGTTTAGAGCGGGTTTTGAGGATATCGAGGTCCAAACGGGATTCTGAGATCGGGAATAGTTCCGTGATGTCATTTAAGACTTGCACGTAAAATTTGGTGTTAATCCGAGTAGTATAAGTGTGTTTCGTCACATTGGAAGTAAATTGGAGAACTTGAAGTTCATAAGTTTGAATCAATTGGTTTTAGGGTGTGATTCCTATTTTTAATGTTGTTTCCGGCGTTCCGAGGGTTCGAGCGATCCCGTTTTATCATTTCAAACTTGTGGGTGTGTTCGGTCGGGGCCACGAGGGCCCCGAGCGTCAATCGGACAAGGCTCGAACCAAGTTGGGAATTTTGGGCAAGAGCTGAATGCCCAGCTTCTGTCATAACTGCACATGCGGTTGGTTAGCTGTAGATTCGAGCTCGCAGGTGCGGGCCTTGACTTGCAGATGCGGCCAAGGGTGGCCAGCCCAGAAACCGCAGAAGCGGTCCTTCCTCCGCAGAAGCGGTTGGCCATCTGCAGAAGCGGCCCTAGCCGACCCAGTGAAGTTTCGCAGAAGCGGACCATTTTCCACAGATGCAGTGGGCGCAGGTGCGGCCCAGGACCGCAGATGCGGAAATCACTGAAGGCAATGACCTTCATTTATTACGGGAGTTAAGACATTTTTTGGCCCATTTTCACTCCATTGTTGGGCGATTTTGGAACTTTTGAAAGGGGTTTTTCACCAAGCTTTTGGAGGTAAGTAATTCCTACTATATGTGAGTTAAATACTTTAATGTTGGATAGATTAACATGTAAAGATTAGTAAAAATTATGGGATTAGAGTAAAACCTAGGTTTTTGATAAAAACAAGATCTAACCACGAAATTCGTTATGGAATGAAGTAAAAATCATATATTCTTGATCCTTAGGTTATGGGTAACAACTCCCTTCGAATTCCGAAATCTGGGCACGTGGGTCCGGGGGTGAATCTTAGGAATCTTGCCTTTGGGGTTGGATAATCACTTTAATAGCTAGAACATGAACTTGTAAACCCATAATGATTGATTTTTACACTATTTGAATAGTTTCGGATTGTGCGGCTCCAGTTTGAGGATTTGAGCGCATACTTGAGTTGGAAGTAGGCTCGAAACAAGGTGAGTCTCTTTTCTAACCTTGTAAGAGGAAAATTTCCCTATAGGTGAACTTAAATAATATGTGGTTATGTGTGGGGGGCTACATACGCACGAAGTGACGAGAGTCCGTACGTAGCTACTATCTCTGTTATTGTCCGGGTAGTTTTAGGTTTACATCATGCTTTATGGACACTATTATTTGCTTATATGCGCTAATTGTAAGAAAGTAATTAAGTTGAAGTAAATCTAAGGATCTATAGGCTTCAAGTGAATTGTCTTTATTTTTGAAAAAGAATTAAAGAAGTGTTGTGTTTTAAATGATGAAAGTTATGTTTGACCGCGTCGCACGTATGATTCACGAGCGGGGTTATGCTTTTACCGCATCGCATGTATGATTCGCAAGCGGGGTGAATAGATGCATCTGTGGTTCATGCTTTTCGACCCTCGACAGTGCACATTTTACTATTATGTTGGATCGGGCCGAACGTCCTCGGTGGAAATTGTGTGTGATAATAGTATGGGAACTCTTTGTAGTTATATGTTTCATTACTTGATGTACCACTTGGTTTAAATAAAGCACGTGTCTTGCCTACTTATTTATGGTGGAGGAATTCCTCGGTTATTGTTCTGGTTTAAGCTTGATTGTTATTTACATGCATTATGCTTTAAGAATTGGAACTTCACATTATTACATTGTTGGCCCTAGTAAGTGTCGGGGTCGACCCCTCGTCACTACTTTTGCGAGGTTAGGCGATATACTTACTGGGTACATATGTTTATGTACTCATGCTACACTTCTACACTTGATTGTACAGGCTTTGAGGCAGGTGCATCTGGCCATCAGTCCGCCGCATAGAGTGGACTCCTCAGCTTGAGACTTTCCGGTGAGCTGCCCTTTTGAGCCGTTCTGCAGCAGCTGGAGTCTATCTTTTGTCTTTATGTTCCTATCTATTTCTTTTCCAGATAGTAGGATAGTGTGGTTTTGTATATTCTACTAGATTTACCACACACTTGTGACACCAGGTCTTGGCACACACATTGGTAGACTTATGATGTTTTGGCTTGTTTTCATGATTTAAATTCATATTTATTACTTCCATTTAAATATGCTTAAATTTTCAAACTCTAAATTTCTTAATCAATAATGGAAAGTTATCACGTACTAACTATGCAAATGAGAATTTTTATTTTATTAGTGTTGGCTTGCCTAACAACGGTGTTGGGCGCCATCACGACCTTATATGGAATTTGGATCGTGACAACATGGTATCAGAGCACTAGGTTCACGTAAGTCTCACAAGTTATGGGCAAACCTGGTAGAGTCTTGCGGATTGGTACGGAGACGTCTGTAATACTCTTTATTCATCTTGTATCGTGTAGTCGATGGTATACTAAATTTCCTTCTTCTATTCTCTTATAGATGGTGAGGACGCGTACGACAGATGTTCCAGACCCGAGAGGAGCTGCTCCCCCCCGTTGCTAGAGGCCGAGGCAGAGGTCGGGGGAGGGCACTGGCCCAAGGTAGGGGACAAGGGCGTCCCAGAGCTGCCCCAGTTGCACCACCGGCGGATCCAGCAGGGGATCCCCTTATTGAGGAGCAGGGCGAGGTGCCCGCAGTAGAGCCTGCCGCGACGGACTCTAGGAGGTCATGGGCCGTGTCGCGCCCCCTTTTTTCCCTCCTCGCGGGGAGAAATCCGGGTTTCGACATTTCATGGGGAAATCAACTCATTTTCTTTTGGGAATTGGGTATTTGAAGAGTCGCCACCTAATGGATTATGGTGCGTTAGGGCACCTAGAACGATTAACTCTTAGACCAGTTTGCATTACCAGAGATTTAGGGTAAGGGCTCGAAATAACCTTGAGGGGAAGGTGTTAGGCACCCCTCGTGGTCCACAACGGTGGGTCCCGGCCGAACTTAACTCATGAATTAGTCAAAAAAATAGTTTTTAAACACATAATTACAAATAAGAGCAGGTTGGATATTGTATGACTCAGATAATAGACAAAGATTTGAACAAGTTGTATACATATAAAATAAGGTTTTAAACAGAGGGGATTTGGAAAAGGAGGGTCCTAGGTTGGTTAGCCTATAAGATCACCCCACACAATGTCTGGTAAACACTCCTCAATGAGGGGCTACACGTGACATTAGCGCGTAGTCATCATATCCCATATCTACCCTTCCCACCCCCTTAGTGGTTATTAAAGCGAGTGTTGGTTAGCGATCTCTATTGCATGCTATTACCCGTCCCTTCTTAATGGTCCTAGAGGAAATTTAGGACCTCTACCTATAGGCAGTTCTAGACATACCCCTAAGGTTTAAAGGACAAAATACTAAGGCGACAGGCAAGAACAAATAGGACCTTAGCACATAAGGCAGAAAAGAAGCAATTAGAGGCTCAAGTTTACCTCCACAAACAACGCACATAAGCAGAACGACTCAAACACAAATAAGGTCCATATTGTTAAACGGTATCCTAAGACATGATGTTTAAGTGAATATCAAGACATAGAAGATAGGCGGTTTGTTTTATAAACTCAGAAGTAATGGCCCTATCAGTTTGCCTACTGATTTTAAGCCTGTTAAATCAGAACAACATTAAGTAGCAAAAACAGTTTCAGAGTTGCAGGATTCGAAAACGCCCTATTACCTTGCCTACACACTGAATAGTGGTGTCCTAAGAGCATGATA
Source organism: Nicotiana attenuata (assembly GCF_001879085.1). Lineage (NCBI taxonomy): Eukaryota > Viridiplantae > Streptophyta > Magnoliopsida > Solanales > Solanaceae > Nicotiana > Nicotiana attenuata. Next base: position 251,770 of record NW_017671345.1, read on the forward strand.
ACTACGTTTGATATAGTAAAACAGTGGGTAGATTTTAAAACAGACTCTTGAGTTCCTATCGGCATGCTTTCTAATAGTAAATTAGGGCAGTACTCGAAAGAATTCGTTTCAGGGAAAACAAACCACTAATTAGACCTGTTTCGAAGTAAACTAATCATGAACTGGATTGACTTATTTAAACTAAACTGATTTTTAGATCTATATGCAGAATTTTTGATGTTGTTCCCTATGATATCTAGTTGTTAATAAACTTATAGACATGATTTCTAGCGGAAACAAATGTAAACAACCATTGGAACAGAAACTTGAACTAGATTACATGCTTAAGTATGATATCTATTTGTGAAGTTGATTGTAAAACCTATAGGCATGATGTATAGCAAATATATGAAATTCTATAGGCATGGTTTCTAACATAGTAGGGCAGACATAGCAAATATGAGGTCCTATAGGCATGGTTTCTACCCATATTACCCAACAAATATGTAACTACCCACCCCTTTTACTAATCACCCCAATATTCGTTTACAAATTATTACGAACAGATGAATGAATTACATAGATAAAGAAAAAGAAGAAGTTACACTATAGGGAGCCTGAAGCAGGCCCAATTGATTTCCCCAAACCTCCAATAGCCTCAAATGCCAATTTCAAATACAATATCATTGTCTAGGTGCGTCAGAGTTCCCTAAGGATCTCAAGGATCCCGGGCAGTGCTCACACCTAGACTTTGTAACCAAATTGAGTAAGTGCAGTGGGAGGGCCAGCCTCAGTGTGCCAGAGTTTAGAGGGTTCTCAAAAGGATCCCAAGGCAGTACACACACTGGAGGGGGCAGAACCAGGGACTTAGGAATGGAGTGAGAGTGCTTGAAATAGTTTGAAAGGGTTTCAGTAGGAAAACAATGTAAAAAAAAACTTAGTTGAAATAACTTTGTAAGCAAGAGAGTTGTTGGAAAAACAGCTTTTGAAAAATAGTGGTGTAATTAAACAAATAGCAGGTAAGTCAAACAAGTTCAGCAATACTTAAATAACAGTCCTTCATACAGGGGAATGGGAACTGGGGACATATAGAGCACATAATATCAGGAACATAGCAGTTCTTGTGGGGTTTAAGGGATTAGGGGATAGCTATTGGTACCAATACAGTAAGAGTTTCAGAAATAATCATAGAATCAGCCTTTTAAAGTGACAGATCAGTTTGCACATCAAAACTGGATAACAAGTAGACAAGCATTCAAAGTAAGGTAGAGTCATGTTGAGACAGACTACTAGGGGAGGGGGTAGAACATGTTCTGAAAAGCCCTAAGAAGGTTAGACTAGCATGCTAGATGAAGCAGTAATGTAAACATGTCAATTGCATGTTGAACAACAAAACCAAAGATAGAAACAAACTAGAAACATGATAAACTGAAGTAGTAAAAGAAACATATTGGTTTCGAGACTTGAATTGAAATTAGAACATACCAGTAGAGAGATGGTAAACACAAAGTGAGGAATAGGAAAGCACAATAGTTAGCCTTGGCTTGCAGCCGGCTAACTCAGAATGATAGCAAGTAACCCAAGAAGGAGCAGAAAAGTTTTGAGTGTGAGAGAGCTTTTTTTTAACCAATGTGTTCGTGTGTTTGTGTTAATGAGAGAGTATGTATATATAGTAGTTCGAAACTAGGTAAAATAAGGCAAGAATCACAATAGTATAGTAATTATGGAACTCAGAACCAATTAGAGCAAAATCGGTACAAGTACTCCCCTAATTTAAGGGAATCAGTTCAGACAGTAAGAACAAGTAACAAATAAGGAAAGAAATCAATGTACGACCAATAAGGAAAGATTTCAAATATAGTAAGTATAGGGTAAACAATTAGGGCTAAGATCAGAAAAACTCTAATAAAGGAGATAGTCAGTAAGAATAAAGTACCAATGCAGACAAGGTACGCAAATCAATCAAATTGAATAGAAAGTGTAGGAATCGAAGGTTTAAAGGAAGGTCTTCCAATCAAACCATGAAACAGGGGATCCAGAATCAATCAAAGAGAAAGTCATGAGTCAGTGTTTAGCATATAAATAGATTAAGATAAAAATAACCAGACATAGCAAGCAAAGAGGCAAGTCTTGAACAGTCAAGATGAACACAAACACATAGAGTTGACGTAAGTTATGCTAAGAAATTCAGTAGAAACATATTCGAGGCGAGATAGTCACAGAAACATCAAACGAGAACCAGCCAATCACAAAAATCAAACGAAGAAACCTAGAAAATTAGGGCTTTCAACAGAGACGAGTTGAAGATGTAGTAAAATAATAGAATCAGTCAAAATACGCAAGAAATAGAAGTTTAAACACAAAGAATAAGTTAAACAAAGTTTTAAAAGAAGTTTCGAAACCCTAATTTTAGAAGAAGGTGAAAAACACTTGAAATCAACGATTCTTGTAACGAGTTCCAAGGAAAGTGTAGAATATTAAAGAAACAAACTTAAATCGTCCTAGATCTGTACAGATCTAGAAGGTATAGAAAAGAAATTAGGGTTTCGAAAGAAACCCATATAGAGATGAAGAACCTGCTTAGAAAACCCAAGGATCGTTGCAAATATAGCATGATTTTGCTTGAAATCACACTGGAGTAGCCAAGAACAGGCAAGTGACGAACCCTAGATGCAAGTTGGCATGGCCCTAAGCCCTTGAAGACCTTAGAGAAGGCAAACATGGCATGAGAGAAGCCTTTGAGGTTCAAGAGACGATGAGAGGTCACCGGAGATAGCCGGAGATGGGAAGTCGGCGGTTGAAGACTAAGGTTAGGTTGAGAGTGTTTTGAGAGAGGAGAGGATCTTAGGGCGGCGGATGTGGGGAAATGGTTAGGGTTGGGGGTCGTTTGGAATAAAAAAGGCAAGACTGAACGAGGGCCATTGATCTTTTAGATCAACGGCCAGGATTTGACGGGTTTTGGGTCAGGTAGGTGCATTAAGGGCCTGGGTAGGGTTATTTAATCCGAAATTGGGCTGGGGTATTGGGTTTAATTGAGGCTAAAATTGAAATACAATTTGGCTAGATTTCAAATAACCAATTTATCCCCATATAATTTATAATAAATAATAGATAATTTCTAAAAAATAATTTCGTGTACTAAAATGATAGAGAAGATCAATTTTATGCATATAAATGTAATTATACATTAATAGGGCTAATGTTGCAATTATATGCAAATTAAGTTTAAAAAATATAAAATGCAATTATAAAAATGCACTAAAAATATTTTAACAATATTTTGGCGTAAATATAGAATTGAGATGACTAAATTACCACAACAATGATTTGAGGGATAAATATTGGGGATTTTATGAGTAACAGTGGAGGAAATAAATCAATTTAAAATTTTTGAAATTATAGAAAATTTTCAAAAACCTTGTGCATGCTTATATATGCATATATATGCTATTTTGAAAGTATTTATGCATATTAAAAATATATAGGGAAAAATTGAGTGTCAACAGCTGCCCCTCTTTACCCGGGAAGGATGAAAGAGTTTTCGGGTAAAGAAATGATGGCCAATTTTGACCGTCGGGATGCTTTGGAATCATTGCAAGAACGAACATGAGGTGCCGAAACGGCTATGGTGAGCGGTTAAAGCTCGGGACAGTTGAAGGAACTGGAGCGAGATTGCTCCTGCTAGGATAGCGGTTGCTTAGTGGTTACCTGCGGATAAAAGATGCTACAAACATGTATTTGTGAAAGTTTAAACATGATGCAAATTCCCTTTGGACCATGAAGGTTGTCTTCGGACGGTTAAAGATGACGTCCTCAGACCATGACGTCCTGGGCCATGAATTATTTAGTGAGGGATTCGCAGGTCATGAAATGATGTTCTCGGGCCATGAAGATGGTGCCTCCGAACCATGACGCCTTTGAATAATGATATGCAAATTTGAGAGATCCTCAGGCCATGGCATGGTGTCTTTTGGCTATGAGGATGATACCTTTAGACTATGATGCCTTTGGATAGGTTGGCGATATTTCAGCCCATGATATGCAATAATCATGATGTTATCAAGATAATGCTTAGTCTTGTGAAATGGAGGGCAGAGCTTAGCCCTGATTGAAAAGCGAATAAAGAGTAGTTAGAAATAGAGCAATATTCGTGCAAAGAGGGACATTGCTTAGTACCATGCAGATGGGGAGGCAAGGATTAGCCTCATGCAAATAGGGAGGCAAGGATTAGCCTCATGCAAGTATGGAGTCAAGGATTAGACTCATGCAAATAGGGAGCGGGGATTAGCCTCATGCAAATGGAGAGGCAAGGATTAACCTCATGCAAGTATGGAGTTAGGGATTAGACTCGTGTAAATAGGGAGTCAAGGATTATAATCATGCAAATAGGGAGGCGAGGATTAGCCTCACGCAAGTATGGAGTCAAGGATTAGACTCATGCAAATAGGGAGGCAGGGATTAGCCTCATGCAAGTAGGGAGGCAGGGATTAGCCTCATGCAAGTACGGAGTCAAGGATTAGACTCATGCAAATAGGGAGGCAGGGATTAGCCTCATGCAAGTAGAGAGGCAGGGATTAGCCTCATGCAGATGGGGAGAGGCAAGGATTAGCCTCATGCAAATGGAGAGGCAAGGATTAACCTCATGCAAGCATGGAGTCAGGGATTAGACTCATGCAAATAGGGAGTCACGGATTAGACTCAAGCAAATAGGGAGGCAGAGATTAGCCTCATGCAAGTATGGAGTCAAGGATTAGACTCATGCAAATAGGGAGACAGGGATTAGCCTCATGCAAGTAGGGAGGCAGGGATTAGCCTCATGCAAGTATGGAGTCAGGGATTAGACTCATGCAAATATGGAGGCATGGATTAGCCTCATGCAAATATGGAGGTAGGGATTAACCTCATGCAAAGAGCACGTAGAAAATAAGAGTAGTATATGTCTTAGCTGGAGATATATTCGGTGTCTGATGGACTGATTGATAGTGAGCTTGTTACGTGTATATTTCTGCGGATGTTACCGTTGCGTCTGATGTGCCTGCGTTCAAAGAAAAATTGTAAGTTTTATGGGGGGGGGGGGAGGTTGGTTCGTGCTTCTATCCGCTGGCCTTGCTTTGCTCCGTTCTGGGGCCTTTTTGAGTTTCCCGGGTAACCTGACCGTTATGGAAATAGAGTTTTTGAAAGTATGCAATTATTGATGAAAAAATGGAGTTATTTAGAAATATATTAAAATATCAAGTAATTTAGATGAACTAGTGACTGTAACACATCTCGAAGGCATTGCAGCTCTCTTATATTGGAATTTTGAGGGTCCTCCTCAAAATTCTGCCCTAGTTTGGTAGATGATCTTTTGACTATTTGCAGGTAACTGGCCTTGCTGAACCCTCTTCGGAATTTTGAGAATCCTTCTCAAAATTCTTCCCTACATGTTGGCGTCGGCTGGACTTGTTCCGGAATTTTGAGGGTCCGCCTCAAAATTCTGCAACCAGTTTCTTAACTGATTTTTGACCGTCTGATACATGTTGGCATCGGCTGGACTTGCTCCGGAATTTTGAGGGTCCGCCTCAAAATTCTACCCCAGTTTCTGATCTTGGGGGAAATGGAAATTTTATTATGATATGACCGAACCCATAAGGCTGCCTACGTATCCCCTCTTAAACGGGAATCAGGTCAAGCGTAGTTCAACTACATCAGATGAGGGAATGTAAATAATCTAAGCATAGTATCTCTTGACTGCGTCTGAATTGATTGGTTTTGGCCAGATTTCTGCAAGTATGAGTGCTCCTCCTGTCAGCACCCTATGAACCATGTACGGACCTTGCCAGTTGGGAGAGAATTTTCCTTTGGCTTCATCTTGATGTGGGAAGATCTTCTTCAGCACCAGCTGTCCCTGTGCGAACTGTCTTGGTTTGACCTTTTTGTTGAAAGCTCTGGACATTCTATTTTGATAAAGTTGGCTGTGACATGCTGCGTTCATCCTTTTTCCATCGATGAGGGCCAATTGTTCATAGCGACTTCTTATCCACTCTGCATCGTGAGTTCAGCTTCCTGTATGACTCTTAGAGAAGGGATCTCTACCTCGGCTGGGATGACGGCCTCGGTACCATAAACCAGCATGTAGGGAGTTGTCCCGGTTGATGTGCGAACTGTAGTGCGGTATCCCAATAAAGCAAAAGGTAGCTTCTCGTGCCATTGTTTGTGGTTTCCTACCATCTTCCTTAGTATCTTCTTGATATTTTTGTTGGCGGCTTCTACGGCTCCATTCATCTGAGGTCTGTAGGTTGTGGAATTCTTATGCTTGATTTTGAAAGTTTCACACATAGCTTTCATTAGATCACTGTTGAGGTTGGCGGCATTATCAGTAAGAATAGACTTAAGAACTCCGAATCGGCAATCAATACGGTCTTTGACAAAGGCTGCGACGACTTTCTTGGCTACAACTTTGTAAGACGCAGCCTCTACCCATTTTGTGAAGTAATCAATGGCTACCAGAATAAACCTGTGTCCGTTTGAAGCAGTGGGCTCAATCGGACCAATAACATCCATTCCCCAAGCGGCGAACGGCCAGGGTGATCTTGTTGCATTGAGCTCATTTGGCGGTACCTTAATCATATCGGCATGCACTTGACATTGGTAGAATTTGTGGACATACTGGACAGAATCGGTCTCCATGGTCATCCAAAAGTAACCGGCCCTGAGTATCTTCTTAGCCAAGACGAAACCATTCATGTGTGGGCCACAGGTCCTAGCATGTACCTCCTCGAGTAGCTTAGAAGCTTCTTTTACGTCGACACATCTTATTAACCCTAAATCAGGAGTTCTCCTGTACAAATTTCCTCCGCTGTGGAAGAAGTGATTGGATAATCTTCGAAGTGTACGCTTCTGAGTGTGATTTGCATGCTCTGGATATTCTCCCTTTGACAAATACTCCTTGATGTCATGGAACCAAGGCTTTCCGTCTGTTTCTTCTTCAACATGAGCGCAATATGCCGGCTGATTATGGATCTTCACGGGAATGGGATCAATATAATTCTTATCTGGATGTTGTATCATAGATGACAAGGTGGCCAATGCGTTGGCAAACTCGTTCTGAATTCTGGGCACATGTCGGAATTCTATCTTCGTGAACCTCTTTTTCAATTCCTGCACATGGTGCAGATATGGTAATATCTTGGAATTCTTGGTGGCCCACTCTCCTTGTACCTGGTGCATAAGAAAATCCGAATCACCGATTACCAGCAACTCCTGAATGTTCATGTCGACTGCCATGTTGAGCCCTAGTATGCAGGCTCATACTCTACTATGTTGTTGGTGCAGGGAAATTTGAGTTTAGCAGATACCGGATAATGTTGACCCGTTTCTGATACCAAGACTGCTCCAATGCCTACCCCTTTGAAATTTGCAGCTCCATCAAAGAACATCCTCCAATCGTCATATGCTTCAGTAATGTCTTCTCCTACGAATGACACCTCTTTGTCAGGAAAATACATTTTCAAGGGTTCGTATTCTCCTCCCACCGAATTTTCAGCAAGATGATCTACCAATGCTTGTCCTTTGACTGCCTTTTGAGTTACATAGACGATATCGAACTCACTTAGTAGTATCTGCCATTTGGCCAATTTTCCGGTCGGCATGGGTTTCTGAAATATATATTTCAAAGGGTCCATCCTGGATATGAGGTATGTAGTGTAGGCACAGAAGTAATGCCTCAACTTCTGAGCTGTCCAGGTCAAAGCACAACAAGTGCGTTCCAGCAGAGAGTACCGTGCTTCATAAGGCGTGAACTTCTTACTCAAGTAGTATATGGCTTGTTCCTTTCTCCCCGTCTCATCATGTTATCCCAGAACACACCCGAAGGCTCCATCCAATACGGATAGATAGAGCAGCAAAGGTTTTCCTGGCTCTGGCGGGACCAGGACTGGTGGTGTGGACAGGTATTCCTTGATTTTGTCAAAAGCTTTCGGACAATCTTCGGTCCAGCTTGTCTCGGCATCTTTCCTCAGCATTTTGAAGATGGGTTCACTTATGACTGTGGACTGTGCTATGAAACGACTGATATAATTGAGACGTCTTAGGAAGCTCATCACGTCCTTTTTGCTCCTACGCGACGGTAACTCCTGAATAGCCTTAACTTTAGACGGATCTAGCTCGATCCCTCGACGGTTGACAATGAACCCTAATAACTTTCCTGCGGGAACCCCGAATGCACACTTGGCGGGGTTTAGTTTCAAGTTGTACTTCCTGATTCTATTGAAGAATTTTCTCAAGTCTGCTATGTGGTCTGCGGCCCTCTTGGATTTGATGATGACGTCGTCCACATATACCTCTATCTCCTTGTGCATCATATCATGGAAGATGGTTGTCATGGCTCTCATGTAGGTAGCCCCAGCATTGTTTAGACCGAATGGCATCACCTTGTAATAGTACACCTCCCATGGTGTAATAAAGGCTGTTTTCTCTGCGTCCTCATCGCCCATCCAAATCTGGTGATAACCCGCGAAGCAATCTACAAAAGATTGGAGTTCATGCTTGGCACAATTATCAATCAGGATGTGTATGTTTGGCAGTGGAAAGTCGTCTTTGGGACTTGCTTTGTTTAAATCCCGATAGTCAACACACACTCTGACTTTTCCATCTTTCTTTGGAACTGGAACAATGTTGGCTAACCAAGTTGGATACTCAACCAGCCTGAGAACTTTGGCTTTGATCTGCTTGGTAGCCTTCTCCTTGATTTTCAGGCTCATGTCTGGTTTGAACTTTCTGAGTTTCTGCTTCACCGGCGGGCACATTGGATTGGTAGGTAACTTGTGAGCCACTATGGACGTGCTCAAACCTGTCATGTCATCGTATGACCATGCGAAGATGTCCTCATATTCTTTTAGGAAACGAATGTACTCTTCCTTCTCTGTTGGTGACAAGTGAATGCTGATGCGGGTCTCCTTGACGGTCTCGGCGTCTCCCAAATTAACTGCTTCGGTCTCGTCCAGATAGGATTTAGGCTTATTCTCAAAATTTTCAACCTCCCTGACAATTTCCTCGGGTATCTCATCTTCTTCTTCTGAATCACTATTCTCATGTTGCGTTGCCTCATTATATGTTGCAGTCACTGGTTCATCAGGAAAAGTAATAATAATGTTGTAGAAAGGAAAAATGTAAAGATAGTAATGAATAATAAAGAGCAAATGCATTTGATTAAAACTTGAAAAATTGTCCAGACAAAGTATGGCTCGGTGAATCGAGCATTTATTTTGAAACAAGTAAAACTTAAAACAAAATTACGGGAAATCGTAAATGCCTAGAATGGCTTATAGAAGTAAATTCTGCCAAGCTACCCAGGGACTCGGCGGGCTCGGGATGGTGTGGTGGTCCAGTTCCTGAGAACAGCTCCCTTCTTCAGAGTTTGGATAGTGAGGCCTTATTGCTCCTCCTCCTCAATTATTGCACTGCATTGTATCATTTATTCTGACTTTTCCTTTGCTTTTAGGATCACTTGAAAGAGGAGGATGTGGAGGACCTTTAGGTATGCTGATGATGCCAGTATGAGTGAACCAACCTTAGGGGATGGGAATAATCAAAATAAAGGAAAAAACAAAAGGTAAACAAGTCAGTAAGGATTTTGAAATGTTTGCAGTATTTAAACATATTACAGGAATGTAAATTTGCGTCCTAATTTGGGAGCCTCGTTGTGCCCGAGGTAGGCCTAGCAACAACTTGATTTGGAGAACTTAGAAGCCAACAAATGCCTCATTTCATAACATAAAAATAGACGAATCCCAAAATGATACTAAGATAATAGAAAAAGATAAATTACTACTGGCACTTGGCCTTATTACATTTTAGGAAAGCAAGTAAATATAGTCTATTTGGTCCCAAAAGGACTTTCCTCAGGCTGAATGCTCTTGTCGATCAAATCCCACAGTTCGCGTAGGTTCATCAGTAAGAATGCCTTTGCCAAATGTCCTCCTTCGTTTCCCTCAGCGTTCTAGCAGTCGATGACTCTCTTCCTCACTTTTCCTTCCAATTCCATCAGACTGTATTCCAGATATTCCAGCTTTTCACTAGTCTTGACGGCCCTCTCTTTCCATTCACTGATTTGGTCGCTTGATGGAAGATTCCTCCACCAGTCTAGCAAGAGTGAGGGTATGCTAACCATACTGAATCTGGGGACCTCGTGCCTCATTTTCTGCAAAACAAAAGGGTTAGCTCCTTATCCCCCACCAGACTCGACTATTTATACATTCATGATTAGCATATTGGCATTTAGTTCTCCAAATTATTGCACAGAACGTGGTTGTGTCCGTTGGAATTATGGAAAACCCAATAGACTTTTGGATATGGCTTGTCTTAAAGGATCATTACGTGGACAACATATTGATCCGACTAGGTTTGACCATGATGCATGCACAATTTTGAACAGAGTAAGGTTACTATGGGGTTTTAGATTGGTACCCTCAAGCGGATAACTTGAGGGGGAAAGGCACGGAACCGTCGATTGCACCGCTGATCGACTAGTTTTACCGCAAATAAGCCTTTCTGAATTTAAGGATAATAAATAGGAAGAGCACAACCACTCATCAAGCGTTGTTATAGGATTTGATACGCACGAGTGGAATATGATGTGGAACATGATTTATGCAGCAAATAATAATATGTAGTCAAGTATTTTCACGTAGAAAAATAACTGCGGTATTTAAATAATTGAAAGAAAGTTACTGAAAAGAAAACAAGGAGACACGTCAGTTTCAGGGATAAAGAACCATAAATGCTTAAAAGAAAACGGCAGTTAAATTCAAATAAGGGAGAAGGGTACCAGATGAAGCATACTTGGACTAATTCATACAAAGATAAGTTCGTTATGGTAAGAGCCTAAAAGGTATCCCCAGCAGAGTCGCCATGCTGTCGCGCCCCCTTTTTTCCCTCCTCGCGGGGAGAAGTCCGGGTTTCGACATTTCATGAGGAAATCAACTCATTTCCTTTTGGGAATTGGGTATTTGAAGAGTCGCCACCTAATGGATTATGGTGCGTTAGGGTACCTAGAGCGATTAACTCTTAGACCAGTTTGCATTACCAGAGATTTAGGGTAAGGGCTCGAAATAACCTTGAGGGGAAGGTGTTAGGCACCCATCGTGGTCCGCAACGTGGGTCCCGGCTGAACTTAACTCATGAATTAGTCAAAAAAATAGTTTTTAAACACATAATTACAAATAAGAGTAGGTTGGATATTGTATGACTCAGATAATAGACAAAGATTTGAACAAGTTGTATACATATAAAACAAGGTTTTAAACAGAGGGGATTCGGAAAAGGAGGATCCTAGGTTGGTTAGCCTATAGGATCACCCCACACAAAGTCCGGTAAACACTCCTCAATGAGGGGGTACACGTGACATTAGCGCGTAGTCATCATATCCCATATCTACCCTTCACAATAGTATAATAATTATGGAACTCAGAACCAATTAGAGCAAAATTGGTACAAGTACTCCCTTAATTTAGGGGAATCAGTTCAAACGGTAAGAACAAGTAACAACTAAGGAAAGAAATCAATGTACGACCAATAAGGAAAGATTTCAAAAATACTAAGTATAGGGTAAACAATTAGGGCTAAGTTCAGAAAAATTCTAATTAAGGAGATAGTCAGTAAGAATAAAGTACCAATGCAGACAAGGTAGGCGAATCAATCAAATTGAATAGAAAGGGTAGGAATCGAAGGTTTAAAGGAAGGTCTTGCAATCAAACCATGAAACAGGGGATCCAGAATCAATCAAAGAGAAAGTCATGAGTCAGTGTTTAGCATATAAATAGAGTAAGATAAGAATAACCAGACATAGCAAGCAAAGAGGCAAGTCTTGAACAGTCAAGATGAACACAAACACATAGAGTTGATGTAAGCTAGGCTAAGAAACTCAGTAGAAACATATTCGAGGCGAGATAGTCACAGAAACTCAAACGAGAACCGGCCAGTCACAAAAATCAAACGAAGAAACCTAGAAAATTAGGGCTTTCAACATAGACGAGTTAAAGATGTAGTAAAATCATAGAATCAGTCAAAATACGCAAGAAATAGAAGTTTACACACAAAGAATCAGTTAAACAAGGTTTTGAAAGAAGTTTCGAAACCCTAATTTTAGAAGAAGGTGAAAAACACTTGAAATCAACGATTCTTGTAAAGAGTTCCAAGGACAGTGTAGAATATTAAAGAAACAAACTCAAATCGTCCTAGATCTGTACAGATCTAGGAGGTATAGAAAAGAAATTAGGGTTTCGAAAGAAACCCATGTAGAGACGAAGAACCTGCTTAGAAAACCCAAGGATCATTGCAAATATAGCATGATTTTGCTTGAAATCACACTGGAGTAGCCAAGAACAGGCAAGTGACGAACCCTAGATGCAAGTTGGCATGGCCCTAAGCCCTTGGAGACCTTAGAGAAGGAAAACATGGCATGAGAGAAGCCATTTGAGGTTCAAGAGACGATGAGAGGTCACCGGAGATAGCCGGAGATGGGAAGTCGGCGGTTGAAGACTAGGGTTAGGTTGAGAGTGTGTTGAGAGAGGAGAGGATCTTAGGGCGGCGGATGTGGGGAAATGGTTAAGGTTGGGGGTCGTTTAGAATAAAAAAGGCAAGACTGAACGAGGGCCGTTGATCTTTTAGATCATCGGCCAACATTTGACGGGTTTTGGGTCGGGTAGGTGCATTTAGGGCCCGGGTAGGGTTATTTAATCTGAAATTGGGCTGGGGTATTGGGTTTAATTGACGCTAAAATTGAAATGCAATTTGGCTAGATTTTAAATAGCCAATTTATCCCCATATAATTTATAATAAATAATAGATAATTTCTAAAAAATAATTTCATGTACTAAAATGATTTAAAATAGATATTTAACATTTTAAAAAATATAGAAGATCAATTTTATGCATATAAATGTAATTATACATTAACAAGGCTAATATTGCAATTATATGCAAATTAGCTTTAAAAAACGTAAAATGCAATTATATAAATACACTGAAAATATTTTAACAATATTTTGGCATAAATATAGAATTTAGATGACTAAATTACCACAACAATGATTTGAGGGATAATTATTGGGAATTTTATGAGTAACGGGGGAGGAAATAAATCAGTTTAAAATCTTTAAAATTATAGAAAAATTACAAAAACCTTATGCATGCGTATATATGCATATATATGCTATTTTGAAAGTATTTATGCATATTAAAAATATATAAGGAAAAATTAGGTATCAACAGGCCGTATGCTGCAGTTCATGGATTCTATGACTCAGGTTGGTTTATTTCCAGCAGACCCAGCGTGTAACGACCCGGCCGGTCGTTTTACCTTTTCGAACCCCGTTCCCCTAAATAAAGTCTCTCGTACTTGCTTTAACTAATTTACGACTTGCGGGGACGATCGGTTTGGGAGTTGGAAGAGTTTGAGTAAAAATATGCCTGTTTGCTTCTTTAAGATTTTCTTAAAAAGACCAAGTTTGACTTCGGTTAACATATTGGGAAAATGGACCCGGATTCATGATTTGGAAATTTCTAAGGGTCCGTGGGAAAATATGGGACCTGGGCGTATGTCCGGAATTGAATTCCGAGGTCCCTAGCCCGAGTAATGAATTTTTATCTAATATTGTTTAATTGAAGTTTTAAGGAATTAAAGAAACTAAGTAATCATTGATTCCCTAGGTATCGGGCTCGGATTTTGGTTCCGAAGCTTGGTACAGGTCCGTAATGTTGTTTAAGACTTGCCCGTAAAATTTGGTGTCAATCCGAGTAGTTTAAGGGCGTTTTGACCCGTTAGAGGAGAATTAAGAACTTTAAGATTCAATAGTTTGATTCATTTGGCTTTAGGGGGTGATTCCGAGATTTAACATTGTTTTGGGAGTTCTGAGGGTTCCAGTAGGTCCGCCTCGTGATTTCAGACTTGTCGGTATTTTCGGGCGGGACTCGGGAGCCCCGAGCGTCAAACGAGCGAGGTTCGAGCGAAGTAGAAAATTTAAGAAAAACAACCTTCAGTTGTTGCTTCTGTCATAACCGCATCTGCGGTTCTTGGACCGCAGAAGCGGCACCGCAGATGCGATCAGCACATCGTAAAAGCGAAAAGGGCCAGGCCAAGGGGAGACCGCAGAAGCGGTCCCGCTTAAGCGGCCCCCAGACCGCAGAAGCGGTCCAGCTCCGTAGGCCCAAATCCGCAAAAGCGGCTCGACATCCGCAGAAGTGGACCCGCATAAGCGGGCACCTGACCGCAGAAGCGGTCCAGGCTTCTTGCCATTTCCGCAAAAGCGGACCTTTTTCCGCAGAGGCAGTTTCCACAGAAGCGGTCATGGTACCGCAGAAGCGGAAATCGCTGGGGGGCAGAGAGTTCATTTAATCCGAACTCAAAGTCATTTATTCCATACACAACTCCACACTTGGGCGATTTTGGTTCTTCCAAAGAGAGGGTTTCAACATAGCATTGTAAGGTAAGTAATCCCCATTCATCCTTAGTTTAAATACATGTATATTAGGTAGATTAAACACTAAAAATTAGATAAAATCAAAGAGTTAGAGCTAGACCTAGGGTTTCAATAAAACTAAGATTTAATCATGTAATTTGCTATGTAATGAGCTAGAAATGATATATTATTGATCCTTAGGTTGTAGAGAACAATTTCCTTTGAAAAATATCGGAATCCGGGCACGTGGGCCCGGGGTCGGAATTTAGGAAACTCGTGGAAAGGGTTGGGAAATTACTTAAATAGTTAGAATTCGACCTTGTAAGCCTTTATTGACTAGTTCTTACTTATTTTAACTAGTTTGCAATCGTTCGGCTCCGAATTAAGGGCTTGGGCTTGTTCTTGATATTGGAAGTGCGCTTTGGAACGAGGTGAGTCTCCTTTCTAACCTTGTAAGAGGGAATTGTCCCCATAGGTATAATAATTGAATTATTTGTCGTTGTATTCGGGGCTACGTACGTACCAGGTGACGAGAGTCCGTGCGTAGCGACTATTATGCTAAGTTCGGGTAGTTTAGGACCCATGAGCATGCTTTACATGATATTCTAGTATTGTTGATTATCTGGGATTTAATGAACTCTTGTGATTAAGAAGAATGAAATTAGAAAACGACCCTTAACCTATTTGGTTCTTAAAAGGAAATAATTGGCATTTCTATGCACGGTCACCCTCATATGTGTAGTGATTGTTGTTATTGCATGGCAATGAGTTTATTTCTATTTGACCGCGTCGCACGGTTGATTCGCGAGTGGGGTAATAGATGCATCTATGGTTCGAGCCGTTCGACCATCGGCAGTGCACAATTTACTATTTTTATGCTGGATCGGGCCGTACGTTCCTCGGTGATTATATGCGCATGACTTATGTGACCCTTTTTATGTGGGTTAGGCCTCATATTTGCTTTCATGTATAGATGGACACTCGTAATGACAACTTAAAGGAAGAATTGATGTTTTGTACTTGCTAATTCCTATAAACTGAGTTATTACTGCTTATTATAAATTCTTCTCATTTTACTTGACCTTAGTAAGTATCGAGTCGACCTCTCGTCTCTACTTCTTCGAGATTAGACGGGATACTTACTGGGTACTTACTGTATATGTACTCATGCTACGCTTCTGTACTTAATTGTACAGGGTCTGAGGCAGGTGGATCTGGTTATCACTCTGGTGCGCATTCGTGAGCGGATTTGGGACTTCTACGGTGAGCTGCTTTCCCTCCATGTCGATCCGCAGCTGAAGAAGTCTTTCTTTTGTATTATTATTTTCTGTCTATTTGGATCCAGACAGTAGGGTAGTGTGATATTCTTTTGGATGTATATTCTACTAGTTGCCCGTAGCTTGTGACACCAGGTTCTGGCACACACTTTGGTAGACGATTATTTGGGTTGTGTAATTTTATTATTACAGTATTCAGCTCTTCTGGTTTTAAATTCCAAATCAAGTGTTTATTTCACTTATTCTAATCGAAAGCAACATAAGTATTTTAGAAGTGTTTCCGCAATTGGCTTGCCTGACAAGGGTGTCAGGCGCCCTCATGACCTGTTGTGAAAATGGATCGTGACACAGCGACATCTCAAGCAGGAGGGGGAGCACAGATGATCGGAGCCAACCCTATACCACTATAGAGTGGCAAGAGCGATCGATGTAGCTTTTACCCAAGGGGTCGGGATCGATTTCCACAGAGAGCTAAGAAAGGTTTGCAATTGGGTTCCTATCTAATCTAGCAGTGTGCGATGTTCTTAATTGCACTTTCAATCATTCTTTGTTTGTTTACTATTCTACTTTAATACTAATGATGCAGGAAAATAAGCTAAGTATGATATTTTTGTATAGGGTTTTCTTAATTGGTAGAAAGGCACTAGGGATGTGACTTACTCCTAGGTGAGTATCTAACGGGATCTAAAACTTAGGGCAAATTTGGTATAATTGAGATCATGATGTAGCCATTGCACGTAACTACTCACTCTATACATCCGGTAGTTTGAGTGACTTTGCCCTAATTGGCTTTCTCAAGCACAATTGGGTGTTCAAATAGTGCGAGCAAAATTGGCTCAAGTCAGGTATTACTATATCTAGGTTTAACCATTTAATTGGGGCTATCAATCTCTTGAATGAGATTGAATGCACCCCAATTCCTTGTTAGCCTGAATTTCCTAAACTTGGACTCTCTTTCTCAAGAAGAGCCTAAATAAAAAACGCACAAATTAGTGTTTGCAACCACCAATTTAACATTTAAAGCATAAATCAGGCCAAATATCATTCACCCATAAACATTTAAGCCCTAAAATAGAAGACCCATTAAATACTCACACTAGGGTTGAGCCACAACCCTAGCTACTCATAATCAAAGAGGAAATCAAAGATTTAGATGAAATATAACCCATAAAAAGTAAATACAAGATAAAAATCTAAGATTAATTTTTAAAGATATTCTAAAATTACTCAAAAAGGCTAAAAACGGTTGTTCACGTGCTCTACCAAACACGAGATAACCTAAAAATCTGCAAAAGAACTATTTATACACAGCTAAATTTTCCGGACAAAAATGCCCCTATAGAGGTTCCGCTGACAGCGAAAAATGGACCGCTGCAGCGCTATGGTTATCGCGGCAGCGCAAAATCAAGCGCGGACCGCGGTCTTCAACTTTTAGCTCCACTTCTGGCTCTCTGATTCTGACTTCCGCTGAGGGCGGTTACTTGACCGCGACCGTGCTAAAGCTACCGCTGCCGCGCAACTTCACCGCGGGCAGCGGTGACTTGTTAAGCCCATAACATCGCTCTCTGAACTTTGCCCCCGCTGAGCGCGTAAACAAGACCGCCTCAGCGGTGGACCCTCCGCGTCCGCGCCAGTTTCTTCGCTGTCAGCGCTCTTTTGACTCAGCTTTGACTTGTGCAGGTTTCACTCCTTTTTTGAGCTGGTGTTGACTTTTTTGTCTCTTTTTGACCAAACATTGCAAACAAGCACAGTAAGTTAGCTTTCAGGAATACTTGTGCACACTTTTAATCCAAAACTTAAGCAAAAAGGAGCATAAAATAGACTAGAATCCCTAGTTATCAACTCCCCCAAACTTAAGCTTTTGCTTGTCCTCAAGTAAACAAAGTAATTCCCACCTCCTCAAAATAAAAGAAAGGAAAATTTAGCTGTCCTACAATGACCTCATCTAGCATCAATTGGGACTAACAATTACCTTCAACTCAAATGCATCATTAACAATGTCACACCCCTTTTTTTCACCTCACTAACCATCTTAAAATATTTAAAAGATTTGTAAAGCTCAAAAGGGTTTTCAATTAGAAAGTGACAAAATTGTGTTCGAAAGGATTTTTCAGAGTCGCCACCTGACATTAGTTTCGGTGTGCCAGGTCACCATTTTTTTAAAAAAAAAATGATTTTTCCTTTAAAACACTTTGGACTCCAAAACTAAGTCTACACCAGAGATTCGGGTAAGGGGGTTCATTTGACTCGGGGAGAAGGTGTTAGGCACTTCTCAAGTCCCGTAACTAGTACGGTTGCGTACTCGATCTAGTTGGCATTTAAGAATATCGAATTGAGGTAAAAACAACGACAAACAAAAGAAAATAAACACACAAGAGGCTCGAGGTTGTTCCCCACCTAATAAGAGAAAATAAAAATGAAATTAAAAATAAAAATACTACGAGTTCTACTTTCGGCCTCCAAATAGAAATACTTCGGGGCATACCCCGGATAAAAATATATACAATGTCTACGGGGCATTCCCCTGAATATAAACTAAAGGGAACTACCTCTTACCTCAGCAAAATAAAAGAAGCGGCCTATAGTTTGCCTACCCATGATCGGCCTAAACATGCGGCTAGCGGGTATAGTGAAATAAAAAAAACTAACAAAAAAAATTATCCAAAGTTAGAATTGTTATAACTTTTCCAATTGTCTGCCATGACAATTTTGTCTTAAGGAGTTTCAAATGTTATTTTGCTTTTTGAATCAGACAAAACCCCCCACAGCATTCAAAACCCAGAACAGCGAAAATTCGAATTTCTTCACGTCATTTTCATTTTTTTTTGAAAAACAAAGCCAATTCATACTGTTACACACATTCAATCAATGTTCCAAGTTAATGTCTCATATACCCATATTCAAAATCATATTCAAACATCAAGGGGACTGGTAACAAGAACGAGTCAGAATTAACCATTAATGAAGAGGAAAGAAAATTGAGGTCAAAGCATGGCATCTAACAGAAAATAATCACCATAATAGTTAATCATCCAAAATTTAAAAGATGAGAGAATAAAATAGAGATTACTTGAATATAAACTATCCGATAAATTCGGCTTTAAATGTACAAGCGAGGAAAATTCAGCGATGCATTGGAATTGAACTAATGCAGCGGCTAAACTGGACAAGGAATCCGGAACTTGAAACTCGATCGACACCTCACTTCAATCGGACTCCATAGTAACAGGATATTTCAAGCAGAATTACAATCAATAAAATAGAACCAGAAATCTCCTTGCTCTATCCCCAAATCGTCTGTGTATATTAAGGAAGAAGGAACTTAGTTTCCTCCTTGTTTCACTGCTATTCCATCCTCCTTGGTGGTGTGGGGTGCTGGCGACGGGTGTGTGTGTGTTAGTGAAGGGTTCCCTAGGGTTTGTAGGAGTGTTAAGTTTGAGGAAGATGAAGCCACGGCTGAAGGAGTGGTCTCTTCCTCAGGTTTTTCCCGGTGCTCAAGGGTGTGCGGCGATCTGCTTCCTCTCCTCCTGTCCAAGTGAAGGAGATCATCCATTAAAGGGGAGGATATCTTAGGTCTTAGGGTTAGGTTAGTGGATCAATTGGGCCAAGAAGATTGGGCTTGGTGAATTGGGTTATAAATTTGGCTTTTAATTCTATAATTCTTGCAATTTGGCTAAAAATATTAATTTCTTTTCTAAAATAATACCATAAAAATGTAAAATTAATCCTAATTAACTAAAACAACTATATTATGACATGAAACTATTTTTGATATTTTCAAGGATTATACTAAAAATAAAAATGGGTTAAAAATAATATTTTTCTAAAAATACCTAATACCTTAATTAAATAGAGAAAAATGAAACTATTTTTGTATTTTTCAATTTTGTGATAAAAATAAAGTAAAAGAGTCAAAACTAGTTAAAAGATATTAGACCTAAACTAAATATCTAAAAGCTAACATGTTTAAAAACTCAGGGAGGGTCAAAAATTACATGTCTACAGCTGCCCCTCTTTGACTGAAACACGAAGAGTTTTTAGACAAAGAACGACGAGACAGGCTCTTTGACTCGACCCTTATTTAAAGAGACCAAAAACTAAAAGAAAGGAGAATGTGGCCGAGCCCTGGTATCTGAGCTGCCTACATATCCTTGGCTATAAAGGAATCAGACCACGTGTAGTTCAGAATTAGGAAGGGTGATGGAGTATACCGAGGTGGAGAGCCGAGCGAGATTTTGATCCTAGGAGAATGTTCATCAGACTAGGTTTCTTATCTTAGGAGAAAGATTCATCAGACTAAGATTTTGATCCTAGGAGAAAATTCATCAGACTAGGTCTTCTATCTTAGGAGAAAGATTCATCAGACTAAGATTTTGATCCTAGGAGAAAATTCATCAAACTAGGTCCTTTTTTTGTTATCATAGGAGAAAGATTCATCAGACTAAGATTTTGATGCTAGGAGAAAGATTCATCAGACTAGGTCCTTTTTTTTGTTATCTTAGGAGAAAGATTCATCAGAATAAGATTTTGATCCTAGGAGAAAATTCATCAGACTAGGTATTTATTCTTTTTTTGTTATCTTAGGAGAAAGATTCATCAGACTAAGATTTTATCCTAGGAGAAAATTCATCAGACTAGGTTTTCTATCTTAGGAGAAAGATTCATCAGACTAAGATTTTGATCCTAGGAGAAAATTCATCAGACTAGGTTTTCTTATCTTAGGAGAAAGATTCATCAGACTAAGATTTTGATCCTAGGAGAAAATTCATCAGACTAGGTTTCTTATCTTAGGAGAAAAATTCATCAGACTAAGATTTCGATCCTAGGAGAAAATGCATCAAATTAGGTTTCTTATCTTAGGAGAAAAATTCATCAGACTAAGATTTCTTATCTTAGGAGAAAGATTCATCAGAGTAAGATTTTGATCCTAGGAGAAAGTTCGTCAGACAAGGTCTTCTTATCTTAGGAGAGAGATTTATCCGACTAAGATTTTGATCCTAGGAGAAAATTCATCAGACTAGGTTTCTTATCTTAGGAGAAAGATTCATCAGACTAAGATTTTGATCCTAGGAGAAAATTCATCAGACTAGGTCTTTTTTTGTTATCTTAGGAGAAAGATTCATCAGACTAAGATTTCTATCCTAGGAGAAAATTCATCAGACTAGGTCTTTTTTTTGTTATCTTAGGAGAAAGATTCATCAGACTAAGATTTCTATCCTAGGAGAAAATTCATCAGACTAGGTTTTCTTTCTTAGGAGAAAAGTTCATCAGACTAAGATTTCTTATCTTAGGAGAAAAATTCATCAGACTAAGATTTCTTATCTTAGGAGAAAGATTCATCATACTAAGATTTTGATCCTAGGAGAAAATTCATCAGACTAGGTTTTCTATCTTAGGAGAAAAATTCATCAGACTAACATTTTGATCCTATGAGAAAATTCATCGGACTAGGGCTCTTATCTTCTTTTCTTTTTCTTTTTCTTTTTCTTTCTTTTTTTTTCTTGGTTTTGAGTCAACTTGCTTGCACTGCTTTGTTCCTGTTTCAAACAAAGAAAACTTGTGAGTTTAAATGTGGTGGTAAGTTTGTGGCCTTGACTACGAGGGCGATTTCTCTTGCACTTGTCACGGTCAACTTGGACTTCAACTTGGAAGACAGTGCTTGTTATCGACCGACCGCTTTTTCAGGCAACCCTTATCATAAGAAATATTCCTGATTCGTTCAAATCCAATACCATATGCCCGGTGCACTGCACTCGTGTTCTGACATTCACCCAATCTTTGCATTTTACATCAATCCCAAAGAACATCTATTATCACCAACTCGGTGCACACGCTATTCTCCTGTGTCTTATGCCATTTTGATGTGCTTGCCATACTCGGCTTTGTGTGATTAAAAAGCTGGTAGCAGATTTTGAAGTCATTTCTCACTTGTTTCGACAAAAACAGACTCAAAGGGACTCAAACAAAACAAGAGGAACAAAATAAGGGAAAAAATGAGAAGAGATGGTATCTAACAAGAAAATATTTTTACCGAGGAAAAAGAATAAAGTAGGAACTAATATGATTGGAAGGTCATCTCCACTGACCATGACATGCATTTTGGATTAAGCGTCCTGATCTGTCAAGCAAGTCTAATCTTTAACTCTTGTTATGCCTCTAAGCTGTGAAACTGGGCTTCAGCGCTCCAATTATCCTATTTGATCCACAATCCTCAGTTGACTTGTGGTTCCCTGAAGGGTTTTCACCATCAAGCCTCTCTCATTTTTCTCTTTTCTCGACTCATCGTCGCCTTACGGTGCCCCTAAGGATTTTCACCGATAAGACTCTCTCATTTTATTATTTTCTCTCTTCGTGCTGAGAACAAGGTATTACCCATGATGCAGGAAGATCATACTTTTCACCACACACTTGATTTGGCATCCTCAAAGATTGGTCGGAAAGTCTTTCTTTGGACCGTAATGTAGGCTTTTGGACAGGGTTGGAAAGAAAGGGTGGCATGAAGGCTCAAAATAATTTAAGATGAAAGGGTTCACAATTACAACTTTTGGAATCAGATCTTTTGGCAAAATTAGAACTTCTGCCCTAGTTTCTTGGAGTCTGGGAATTTTGGATTTTTGCTTTGATGGGATTTCTAAAAAAAATTGCCCCACTCTTGACTTCGGGGATTATGAAATATTTTATTTGGTGTGACCAAACCGTAGGGCTGCCTACGTATCTTGAGGTGACAAGAATCAGGTCGAACGTAGTTCAAACACAAAGTTGGTTTTTCTTTTCTTTTCTTTCTTTTTCTCTTTTTTTTCCTCTTTTTCTTTTTTTATCTTTTTTTCTTTTTCTTTTCTAGTTCCTAACTCTACTTCTGATTCCAAAAGAGGGGTATGAAATAAAAAAGTAGGGTTCAAAAGGGGTAGCAAAAGATAAAAGTATTTGGGTAGCAGAATAAAATGCCTTCGTCATACCAAACTTAAAAATGCCAAGTACAAACATGCAATTGAAGATAAGCAAACAAATCGCACATAGTATCTATTGATGGCATCAACACAAAAACAAAGTGCCGACGGGCAATACCGTTGTCCCAATGAATGATCCTTTCCAGTTCGAAGCAGACTTGACTCAACCTTATATTGATGTGGAAGAATGTATTTCAACACTGACTGGTTTTCCTCAAACTGCTTGGGAGACATTTCCTTATTGTGTGCTCTTATCAACCTCTTGATTTCCCAAACTATCTGCCTCACTTTCACTCAATTCAAGCTTCTGGTTATCTCAGAATGCGTGAATCTTTACTTATTTCCTCAAATGCCTCATTTTACCATGTTCAAAACTGCGTTAATGCTTCATGATTAGACTAACTTTCAAGATCAGGCTGAGAATTATGCGTGCATGTCATGTCACTAGAGTCAGCATGAAAAGAACTATAAAAGGAAATGTGATCTAAACAAAAACTGAGCAGAACTAACAGAGAACAGGAGATTGCATTAGACAAATGGTGAAAAGGGTTTGAACAAAGTAAGCAAACTAGACATGGGTTACAACCCTGGAACAATCCTAGATAACACTAGACGAGTTACTACTACTAAATGAACTAGGAAAAATAAGAAGAAGGAGGGTTTGAGCCACAAGACAATATCCGGATTACAACCCTGAAATAACCCGGACAAACAGAAATGACAACAAAATAAACCACCAAAACTCCTCCCTGGCTAGCCAAGAAAGGGGTGTCTTTCCAATTACCAAGCTCGACATCTTAGCCACTGGGTTGCACATCAAGATTACTAGGACCTTCACCAATTCCCATCACGTCGACCTTAGAAAATAGCTTTTGGGTCCCTTTTGCCAACTCGTCCTTAAGATCAACCTCTGGAACAGAGACTGATAGCGCTGAAAACTTTGCGGTAAGTGGCCCTCTATGGGATTCAGGACAGTTCTCATATTCCTTTCCCACACAAATCATGTCCACCATATGTGTCTCATCATGAACAGGCAATGAACTTTGGCTAGTATCTGCTGCATTTGGATTTTGTATGGTAATGTCACCTGCATCAATAAGCTTCTGGACTGCTCTTTTCAGATGCCAACACTTTTCTATGCCATGCCCCGGGGCTTTAGAGCAATATGCGCACCTTTGAGAAAAATCAAAACTCTTTGGAAAGTGTTTCGGCATTTTTATCTGAATCGACTTCAACATGCCCAATTGCCTCAGCCTTTGGAACAGACTGGCATATGATTCTCCAATAGGAGTGAAAGACTTTTCTCTTTGCTGCTGCCTTCTCATTTTGTACTCCGGCCTTGGTTGGAACCTCTTTCGGGTAGGGGGTTGATATGCTTGTAGAGGTGGGTAAGATATTTGTGAAGGCGGTGCAAGCCGTTGCGGGTTTCGTGGGTGTGGACCATATGGCGGTGCATTGTGGATAGAGTACTGGGGAGGTGAGGTATGGCTTTGGGGATTTTGTGGAGGAAAGCAACATTGGGGAGGATTATTTGGAGTACGAGGATATTCATGGGGTCGGTATTGAGGCTAAAAGCGTTTAGCAGGAATGCCCACTGGATCCTGTCGTTGGCTGGGCTCAACGACATCTTTTCTATCAATCGGAGGACTGATCCCAACAACTTGTTCATTCTATCTGAAACAAAACTCCCTAAATCCTTCATTAGGTTTCTTTTCCATCTGAGATAGGGAGGAGCGGTCTGGGATAATGTCTACATTGTACTGATAGTGCCGAATAAAATCTTGAGCCAGGTCACCCCATGCATGCCACTTACTAGCGTCTTGGCGGGTGTACCACTCCAGAGCTGCCCCACTCGGACTCTGACTGAGATACGCCATCAATACTTCATCTTTCCCGCAAACACTTCTCATTTCACTGCAATAACCCCTCAGATGGGCTACTGGATCTCCACGCCCATCATATAAATTAAGCTTTGGCATTTTAGACCCTTTCAGCTTTCTGGATATCTCATCCTGCTCCACTGTCTTAGCAGGCTTTGCAGTCTCACCGGGAGGCTCAAAATGAGGAGCATAAGAGTATGGACCCGAGACCTTGAAAATTGGTTCTGGAGCATATTGTTGGACATCGAGGACTTTGAACACAGTCTCGCTGGAGGATCGAGGAAGAGTAGCTGGTGGATGAGCTACAAAAACACGAGTGGTCAAAGGAGCGGGATATGATGTGCTTTTGAGGGGTGGAGTGTGAAAAGGTTGTGGGGAGATATCAGCAGCAGTGGGAACCTGGGCTGTGATGGTCGTGGGATAGTTGCAGGGTTTTCAGTGTAGTTAGTGGGGAATGAAGGTGGAGGATGCCCTCTAATCCTAGACTGATGCATTTCTGCCATCTGCTGTTTCAACCTTTGGACCTCCTCTTTCAATTCAGACTCCGACTCCACAAACTCCCTTGGTGGGTCTACAACCCCAGTGTTTGTTTCTTTGCTAGCCATGGCTACTTGCTCTTTGACCTTGTGTTGTTTGGACGAATCGCCAAAGTTCCAGAAACTAACCACCCTCTGTTATGATAACAATGAAAGTAACAAAGAGGAGCAAAACAAAACCAACATGTTAGCGTTATGGCATTTATCATATAGAAATATCACATTGCGTGCAATGCTCCTAGCAACAATTAATGGTTCTAGAATGACTTCGAGGGTACGAAGGTCATATGGCATCATCCCAATTTCACTCTTCTTGCCCCATTTCCTTCTTCATTTTCCTTTCTAACACCGCTTGGTTTTCATTTCTTTCCCCCTCTTTTCTTTCTGATTATCGCTTTTTCTTTCCTCTCATTTCTCTCGTCCCACAACTTCATTCTCTTTTTTTTCTTTTCTTTTTTTTTCTTTTTTCTACTTTTTTTTTAATGATGATTCGATCGAACCCTATATAGGTTGCCTACGTCTCATGGCCCTCATGAATCAGATTAAGCGTAGTTCTGGAAAAGTAATGGACAAAATAAACTAAGAAAAAAAAAATCTTTTTGAATTTTCAATTATAACTTTTTTTTTGGTTTTCAAATACATCATAGGAAGTATGATAATGAGAGACTGGACAAACTCTACAATACTACGACAAACTCTTACACTAACTAAAAGACTCAATTTTACTGGACAAGATTAGAAAGTAAAACATGAACAACAGACTAAAAAACATAAAAAGTCTCCTCAAGCAGCTCCTGTTTGCAATGGTCGTGAGTGGGATGGTCCTGGGGTGTCTGTCATGCTCGAGCTCTAGTAAATAAATCCATACCTGAATGAGAAAATAAGACCAAACAGATTAAATGACTCGAGACACTATGTGAGACCACAACGCCTTCTATTGGACACATGCAAGACACGATTGATCTATTTTTGAAAATTAACCTACGTGACCAAAAGTGGCTTATTAATGCAAACTCAACAAAGCTGACCGCTAAGCATGGAAAAATACTTCACTAAGGCTTATATGGATTCAAACTCCCAATAATCATGCCCAAAATTAATTTGCAGAAATGACCCATTTTGCAAAAATAGCCAATATGGCCAGAGGTGGCTAAAGATGCAAACTCAAAAGGATGGACCTTAAAGTAATATGACGCCTAGTTGTGGACTCAAGATCCTAAGACATGGTTCATTGAACCACTTTTGCGAAAATGACCCCATTTCGCAAGAATGGCCGATATGGCCAAAAGTGGTTAACATGCAAGATTTTGCTAAGACCCCGCTAAGCCAAGAACCTAAGAATTACTAGGAAGACCGGACCCTATGTGGTCTGCCTACGCCCGCCCCGAAAGACGAGAATCAGGTATGCGTAGTTCGGGAAGGTTGGATACGGGAGAAATTTTAAAAAAAAAAACACTAATTTAGAGAAAACATATTTTTGTCTTTTTTTATAAAAAAAATGATAAAACATGTAAAATCTTTTTGGATTTTCTTTTGCTCTTTTTTTTGATTTTTTCTTTTCCGAAAAATGATAGGAAAGTGTGAAATCTTTTTTTTTTATTTTTCATTTTTCATTTTTTTGGTCTTTTCTTGAAAAAATTGTGAAAGAAAAATATAATTGGGCCCTACTTGCTTCATTTCTACACTTCACCCTCTTTCCCAAACATTAGTCCGCCAAATGACCTTTCAACCCTCAAAGATGCAACATGTATCACGTAGGGATGATTGAATGTCTTTTTGGGCCACGGGCCCATTTTGACAAAATTTGGATAGGCCTCCTACAAAGGGACACGGTACCTAGGACCGACCCCTGCTAAGTGTAAATGACATGATGCAAATAAGCATGACCTAAAGGCTGACCTAAGTTTTGGTTTCACTAGACAAGGCAATTCGGGGCGGCACGTGGTCGATGGCGGTTGCTCTAGCTGTCGCCCCACTCCACGCTCCTACGCCACCCCCCTAAAGACACGGGTGACTCACAAAAAGACCGTGTACCCTCAAACGTACTCCGGAAGACTTGTTGCAGAAAAAAAGACCCATGGTTATGCAAATTATGACAATTTATAAAGCAGTAACACATAAAGAAAAGCGATAAACAAATAACCAACAACACAAGGAAATAAGACAAACAAAGCAAATAAAAAAAACAAACACCTCAACTGGATATCCTAAAAGCCCACAAGATCAAGTACCAGCTCGAACGTGCAAGTCCCCAGCAGAGTCGCCAGAGCTGTCACACCCCTTTATTTCACCTCACTAACTCTCTTAAAAATATTAAAAAGATTTGTAAAGCTCAAAAGGGTTTTCAATTAGAAAGTGACAAAATTGTGTTCGAAAGGATTTTTCAAAGTCGCCACCTGACATTGGTTTCGGTGTGCCAGGTCACCGTTTTTAAAAAAAAAATGGATTTTCCTTTAAACACCTTGGACTCCAAAACTAAGTCTGCACCAGAGATTCGGGTAAGGGGGTTCATTTGACTCGGGGAGAAGGTGTTAGGCACTTCCCAAGTCCCGTAACTAGTACGGTTGCGTACTCGATCTAGTTGACACTTAAGAATATCGAATTGAGGTAAAAACAACGACAAACAAAATAAAATAAACACACAAGAGGCTCGAGGTTGTTCCCCACCTAATAAGATAAAATAAAAATGAAATTAAAAATAAAAATACTACGAGTTCTACTTTCGGCCTCCAAATACAAATACTCCGGGGCATACCCCGGATAAAAATATATACAATGTCTACGGGGCATTTTTCTGAATATAAACTAAAGGGAACTACCTCTTACCTCAGCAAAATAAAAGAAGCGACCTACAGTTTGCCTACCCAAGTGATCGGCCTAAACATGCGGCTAGCGGTATAGTGAAATAAAAAAAACTAACAAAAAAAATTATCCAAAGCTAGAATTGTTATAACTTTTCCAATTGTCTGCCATGACAATTTTGCCTTAAGGAGTTTCAAATGTTATTTTGCTTTTTGAATCGGACAAAACCCCCCACGGCATTCAAAACCCAGAACAACGAAAATTCGAATTTCTTCACGTCATTTTCATTTTTTTTTTGAAAAACAAAGCCAATTCATACTGTTACACACATTCAATCAATGTTCCAAGTTAATGTCTCATATAACCATATTCAATATCAGATTCAAACATCAAGGGGACTGGTAACAAGAACAAGTCAGAATTAACCATTAATGAAAAGGAAAGAAAATTGAGGTCAAAGCATGGAATCTAATAGCAAATAATCGCCATAATAGTTAATCATCCAAAATTTAAAAGATGAGAGAATAAAATAGAGATTACCTGAATAGAAACTATCCGATAAATTCGGCTTTAAATGTACAAGCGAGGAAAATTTAGCGATGTATTGGAATTGAACTAATGCAGCGGCAAAACTGGACAAGGAATCCGGAACTTGAAACTCGATCGACACCTCACTTCAATCGGACTCCATAGTAACAGGATATTTCAAGCAGAATTGCAATCAATAAAAGAGAACCAGAAATCTCCTTGCTCTATCCCCAAATCGTCTGTGTGTATTAAGGAAGGAAATTAGTTTCCTCCTTGTTTCACTGTTGTTCCGTCCTCTCTTCACCTCTCTGCTTTTCTTTTCTTTCTTTTCTTTTTTGTTTTTTTTTCGGCGGCGATGGAATGGAGATGGAGGAGATGCGGTGGTGTGGGGTGCTGGCGACGGGTGTGTGTTGAGGAAGATGAAGCCACGGCTGAAGGAGTGGTCTCTTCCTCAGGTTTTTCCCGGTGCTCAAGGGTGTGCGGCGATCTGCTTCCTCTCCTCCTCTCCAAGTGAAGGAGATCATCCATTAAAGGGGAGGATATCTTAGGTCTTAGGGTTTAGTGGGTCAATTGGGCCAAGAAGATTGGGCTTGGTGAATTGGGTTATAAATTTGGCTTTTAATACTATAATTCTTGCAATTTGGCTAAAAATATTAATTTCTTTTCTAAAATAATACATAAAAATGTAAAATTATTTCTAGTTAACTAAAATAACTATATTAAGACATGAAACTATTTTTGATATTTTCAAGGATTATACTAAAACTAAAAATGGGTTAAAAATAATATTTTTCTAAAAATACCAAATACCTTAATTAAATAGAGAAAAATGAAACTATTTTTGTATTTTTCAATTTTGTGATAAAAATAAAGTAAAAGAGTCAAAACTAGTTAAAATAACGATATTAGACCTAAACTAAATATCTAAAAGTTAAAATGTGTAAAAACTCGGGGAGGGTCAAAAATTACATGTCTACAAACAACACTCAACCTTTTTAACACCATGGCTTTAGTGCGACACAAAAGCATCAAGAGTTGACTCAACTCATCAATGAAACTCTTTCTATCACATTGGTCATTGTGGAACCCAAACTCATACTCCTCAACTCTCCATAAGCAAACCTCACTTTTAGATTGTAGCGCTCAGAACGATGATTGTGGAAAACACACTCATCTCTCTCAAACGAAGGTCACAAGTCCGGCTCTAAGTACCATAAGCTTTCCCCTTATGTGAGTCACCACTAATGTAAGCTCACTCAACTCAAGATCATATAAGGGCTTTTGCGGGAATGTAATGAAGGCTTTTTTTTCGATTCAAGGTAGGATATATTGGTCTATGAAGGTTTCATCTTTCCTTAAGCACTTTATTTTCTTCATTTTGGCTCACATTTTCTTGACTCTTTGAGTCATTTACTTCTTCCTTAGGGGCTAGAGAGACACACTGTCACTCTTTCTTGTTCATGTCAATCTTTTTTCTCCTTTCTAGTCTTTCCAAGCCTTTTATTTTTTGCTTTTATTGAATCCCTTCATTTCTTCTACATTGTTTACTTTCTTTTTGACTTTTTGGCTTTTTCTTTCTTTTTCTTTTTCCTTCCCTTTTCTTCCTTTTTGTACCTTTTATCACTTTTGCACTCCTCATCTTCCCCCCCCCCCCCCCTCCCCAAACTTATGCTTTTGCCTTGTGCTAAGGAAAGATCGGTTGCCAAGAGAGGATCATTTTAGAATGGATAAAGGCTTGTATCATGGGTTTCAAAAGAATAAGGGATGTGGCTCAACGGTGTTGACTAGGGATATCATCATTGGTGGGCTATGGATGTTTTCAAGACTCAATTAGGATCAAGGAGAGAGCCTATAATCACTTCTCAAGTCGAGCTACACTTAGGATTTCGCCTAGACAAACATTCAGGGCAAGTTCTAGACTCATTGGCACGGGACTTGGACTTGCAAATCAATACCTCACCACACAAGCTATAGGATTGCTAAAGAGACAGAGTCGGGTGCCCACAACAACCTTAGCTAAGATTTGAGCAACGCAAATGGTTCCGAAAAATCACTTGATGATTGTTTAGTCAACACAAGAGTCTCAAGGTCACAACTATCACCATCCTATACACACCTATTTGTTTTTAACCATAAGGTCAAAGGTAAATGTGTTAGGCCCAAGTGAAGCTTTGCCTGAGGCACTATTACTCACTAGCTACTATTTACACAAAAACGAAAAGAAAACAGACTCAAACCCTTAAGAAGGTTGTCATGCCATCCATCATCAGGAAGAGCCACCCGATTCACATAAACTCCACCTTTGGAAAGAACCGTGACATTAAGAAAATCAAAGGCTTATTGATCACAAAAACTTGTAAAATAAGAAGCTACGAACCGAAAAAGAGGCTACTAAATGAAATAAAAAGCTATGCTATTAAGGAAAGTTGCAAAAAAAGTTATGAAGTAAAATGCGGAAAGTAAACTAAATATGTACAATAGGGAATTTAGACGAATATACATAAGAGGGAATGAATATATACATGAAAAAGTAACTTTATAAACATACCGAAATTGAAAAATAACGAAAAGTAAAGAAAATAAATGGTAAAGTTATATACATACCAAAAGTGAAAAAATAACAGTAAAGGAAAAGTACGAGCCATATTTACATCCCAGTATCACAAATCAAAATAGGACCACCCCCTCAAATGAAAACTAGCATTGTCCTCAATGCTGAATAACCAAAAATAAGATCAAAAGGGGTTAGAGAGTAAATAAAACTCCCTATGGAAAAGGGTAAAAGGCCTCTTGATCTCCCATTTATAGGAAACACCCTGGGACCCACGACCACTCACCTGGCGCGGCCGTAGAAAATCACCGCGGTCCGCGCTTGAGACAAACAAAAGGCCTGCATGATTTGAACTATCGCTGAGAGCGGTAAATAGAATGCGGCCACGGTGGGGCACCGCTGACCGCGAAGAATGCACCGCAGGCGCGGTAGAAACTTCAGAGAAGTTTCATTTTGGACTTTTCAATCCTGTGTCCGCCACCAATTTCCGCCTCCGCGATAAGGCCACCGCTGACCGCGAAAAATGGAGCGCTGTCAGCTGCCCAACTTCAGAGAGTGCCAAATATTCCCAGCTTTGTCCTGCACTGCAACAAACATTCCTACATACATCTCACAACCAGTTAGTTCAAAAACCAATCCTACACTACGAAGAAAATCAAAAAGAAGAAAAACACATGGGTTGCCTCCCAAGAAGCGCCTGATTTAACGTCGCGGCACGATGCATGTTACCATCAATCACTTGAGATGGATCATTGCCACCACGTGGCTGTCATCAAACTTGCCAAGATAGTGCTTCACTCTGTGCCCATTAACTCTGAAGATTTCACCATTTTTGTTTTTCAAATCAAGAGCACCGAACGAAGTCACAAGCACCACCTCAGAAGGTCTACTCCATTTTGACTTGAGCTTTCCCGGAAACAGTCGTAACCGGGAGTTGAATAAGAGAACCAAGTCACCTTCCTTGAATTCCTTGCCACGGGCATACTTATCATATAAGTACTTCATCTTGTCCTTATACAAGGACGAACTGGAATAGGGATGAAACTGGAACTCATCAAGCTCATTGAGTTGCTCCACCCGGAGATTTGCTGCAACATCCCATTCAAGATTTAACTTCCTCAAAGCCCACATGGCCTTGTGCTCTAACTCAACCGGGAGATGGCAAGCTTTCCCAAATACCAACCGGTACGGAGACATACCAATCGGAGTCTTGTAAGCAGTCTTGTAAGCCCATAAAGCATCATCCAGTTTCTTTGACCAGTCAGTCCTATTTGCATTAACCGTCTTTGACAATATGCTCTTAATATCCCTGTTGGAGACCTCAACTTGCCCACTAGCCTGAGGATGGTAAGGGGTAGAAACCTTGTGATTGACACCGTACTTTGCAAGCAAAGTGTCAAATGCCTTATTTCAGAAATGAGAACCCCCATCACTGATGATTGCTCTAGGAGTGCCAACCCGAGTAAAGATATTCTTCTTGAGAAAAGCCACCACACTCCGGGCCTCGTTGTTGGGTAAAGCCACGGCCTCGACCCACTTTGAAATATAATCAACGGCCACCAGAATGTATGTGTTGCCACAAGAACTGACAAAGGGTCCCATGAAGTCAATGCCCAACATATCAAATATGTCAACCTCAAGAATAGTGGTGAGAGGCATTTCATCCTTCTTTGAGATTCCACCTGCTCTCTGACACTCATCACATCTCTTTACAAGCTCACCCGCATCCTTGTACAATGTAGGACAATAAAAACCATAACTAAGCACCTTTGAAGCTATCCTCGCCCCACCATGATGACCACCGTAGGGAGATGAATGACAAGCATCCTGAATACTCATTTGCTCCTCTTCCGGAACACATCTCCGGATCACACCATCATTACATATTTTGAACAAGTAAGGCCCATCCCAGTAGTAGTCCAAGCTATCCCATCTAAGCTTCTTCCTTTGGTTAGAAGAGATCTCACACGGAACAATACCGGTCACAAGAAAGTTGGCAACATCCGCAAACCAAGGCATGCTATTCATAGATACATAGAGGAGTTGCTCTTCAGGGAATGAATCATTAACTTCAAGGCCATCAAGGGGCCTCCCCTCCTCCTCCAAGCGGGACAAGTGGTCCGCCACTTGGTTTTCACTCCCTTTCCGATCAACAATCTCAAGGTCAAACTCTTGAAGCAATAGAACCCATCTCATTAACCGAGCTTTGGAATCCTTCTTTGTCATCAAGTAGCAGAGTGCTGCATGGTCAGTATGAACTATCACCTTGGCACCCATGAGATAAGCCTAAAATTCTCCATTGCAAACACAATTGCTAACAACTCTTTTTCCGTCACCGTGTAATTCACTTGAGCATCATTCATCATTTTTCTTGCATAATACACCGGGTGAAACATCTTGTTTATCCTTTGACTCAAGACTGCTCCAACCGCAACATCACTTGCATCACACATGAGCTCAAAAGGTAAGCTCCAATTGGGTGTGGTTATAATAGGAGTGGTTGTCAATTTGTACTTGAGAAGTTCAAAAGCTTCCATGCATTCATCATTAAACACGAACATTGCATCCTTTTCCAATAGTTGCACAAAGGATTCACTACCTTAGAAAAGTCTTTGATGAATCTTCAGTAGAACCACGCATGCCCAAGAAAACTTCTAACCCCCTTTACTGAAGTAGGAGGAGGAAGCTTTGAAATCACTTCAATCTTAGCCTTTTCCACCTCTATTCCGTTCTTTGAGATCTTATAGCCGAGGACAATGCCCTCCTCGACCATGAACTGGCATTTTTCCCAGTTGAGCACAAGATTTGTCTCTTCACACCAGGCCAACACTTTGTCAAGATTCTTCAAACACTCATCAAAGGAGTCACCCACAACACTGAAATCATCCATGAATACTTCCAAGAAATCCTCCACCATGTCGGTAAATATAGCCATCATACACCGCTGGAAGGTAGCCGGGCATTACACAAACCGAATGGCATCCGTGAAAATGCAAAGGTCCCGTACGGGCATGTGAAGGTGGTTTTCTCCTGATCTTCCGGAGCAATCAAAATTTGGTTGTAGCCTGAGTACCCATCCAGAAAACAGTAGAAGGCACGCCCAGCAAGTCTATCTAGCATTTGGTCAAGAAAGGGCAATGGAAAATGATCCTTGCGGGTCACTTTATTCAGCTTTCGGTAGTCCATGCACACCCTCCATCCGGTGACAATCCTGGTGGGAATCAACTCATTTTGCTCATTGGTAACCATAGTCATACCACCCTTCTTCGGCACATTGCACCGGTGAAGTCCAAGAACTATCCGAAATGGGGTACACAACCCCTGCATCAAGCCACTTGATCACCTCCTTTTTGACAACCTCTTGCATAGCTTCGTTCAACCACCTTTGATGTTATACAGAGGGCTTGGCATCATATTCAAGTATAATCGTGTGCATGCAAAAGACAGGGCTTATCCCCTGAATATCAGCTAGAGTCCATCCAATTACCTTCTTCCGTCTTTGGAGCACCGCCAATGTGGCATCTACCTGCATGTTAGTAAGACAAGAGGAAAGAATAACAAGCAAAGTTGAACTAGGGCCCAAGAATTCATACCTGGGGTGTGAGGTCAAAGTCTTCAACTCAAAACGGGAGGTTCCTCAATTGAGGGCTTTGTTGGCGGAGTCTTTTTGTTATCAAGATCCAAAGAGAGCTTACGGGGCTCATAAGAATAAGAGCCCATTCCGTGCAAAGCATTGACACACTCCACCCTTCCTTCATCCTCATTCACATCAAGGTTCAATAATACCGCTTCTAAAGGTCCTCCACATTGATCATGGCACTAGTATCATCAACTATCACCTCTGTGACAAGATCCACAAAAGAACACACTTCAGTACTATTCGGCTGCCTCATTGATTTGCACACATGAAAGACCACTTTTTTATGAAACGCCTGGAAGGTGAGCTCCCCTGCTTCCACATCAACCAATGCCTTCCCAGTTGCAAGGAAAGGTCTTCCCAAAATTATAGGCACCTCATAGTCGACTTCACAGTCGAGAATCACAAAATCAGCAGGCAAGATAAATTTGTCCACCCGGACAATAACATCATCAGTAATACCAAGCGGCCTCTTCATAGTTCTATCCGCCATTTGCAATCTCATTGAAGTAGCTCTCGGTTGACCAATACCTAAAGTTTTAAACACGGAGTAAGGCATCAAATTGATACTTGCTCCCAAATCACACAATGCCTTTGCAAAATTCGCACTCCCAATGGTACATGGAATGGTGAAAGCGCTGGGATCTTCAAGCTTTGGAGCCATCGAGTGCAAAATTGCACTTACTTGATGAGTCATTTTGATGGTCTCACAATCCATAGATCTCTTTTTAGTCACCAGGTCTTTCATGAACTTGGCGTAACCCGGCATTTGCTCAAGAGCTTCCACCAAAGGAACATTGATTGACAAGCTTTTCATCATCTCAATAAACTTCTTAAATTGGTTTTCATTCTTTTGCTTCACAAGTATTTGAGGGTAAGGTGGAGGAGGCCTTGGCAAAGGAGGCTTAGCCTTGGGCACTACCGTTTCCGGTATGTCTATTACGTGTTCCCTAGACGGGTTCACGTCATTTTGAGTCTCCACCTCATTATCATGAATATCAATTCTCACTTCCGCGTTCAAGTTCTCTTCACTCACTTGCTCATCAACTATAGGAACATCATCATCTTGCACTTCAACCTCATCACTCACAACTTCCTTTTGCTTGGAGGTATTCACATCACCACCTCGACCGCTTCTTGTGATCACCGCCATTGCATGCCCGATATTGTTCCCACCCATCGGGTTTACTACCGTATCACTGGGTAGAGCCCCTTTAGGGCGAGTATTCAAAATTGCAAAATCTGGCCAAGTTGAACCTCCAAGTTTCGGATTGAAGTATTGTGGGATGACAACTGGGCGTCAGAGTAGGCATTCCTTTTCATCATTTGTTCAAACATCATCTCGGTCCTCCCCATCTCATTGTTTGACGAGCTAGGACCTTGGGATAGAAATGGAGGCGGGTTTTTTGGTTGTTGATACATCGGAGGCCTTTGAAAGCCTTGCCCCCGATTCCCTTGATTACCATTATTCCAACCCCCTTGGTTGTTGTTTCCTCCCCAATTGTTGTTGTTGCCACTCCAGTTGCCCTGGTTGTTCTGATTGTTCTGGTTGCCCCAATTCTGATTGTTATTCCCCCAGTTTCCATTTTCTTGTTGGTTTTTATTCCCCCAATTTCCTTGGGATCTCCACCGTTGTTGTTGGTTAGGAGCATTGCCCCTTTGTCCTTGATAATTGTTCACGTACTGCACTTCTTCATTTTGCTCATCATACCTATCATCTTGGTTGAAACCACCATTACTTTGCTCATATTGATCCGGACTACCTTGACCTTGTTGACCTCTTTTTCGCCTCTTGTTGACCAACATATTGACACCTTCCATAGCATTTACTTGTCGCAGCGCTTGAACTTGCTGCAATTGAGCTTTTGCCAATTGGTTCATTATTGTAGTTAACTCTGCTATTGCCTGGCCATGGTCATGGAGCTCTTTGTGCAGGTGAATGACTGTGGGATCACCCTGTGGCACATTAGCTCGACTTTGCTAAGCTGAGGAAGTATCTGCCATCTCATCCAAAATCTCACACACCTCAGCATAAGGTGTGTTCATAAAATTTCCCCCTGCTAGTTGGTTCACTACACACTGATTAGTCGTGTTAATGCCACGGTAGAAAGTCTGCTGGATCATTGCTTCGGTCATGTCATTGTTCGGACATTCTTTCACCATTGTCCGATACCTTTCCCAGATTTCATGAAGTGGTTCATTAGGTTCCTGTTTGAAGGCCAAGGTATCATCTCTCAAAGTCTCCATATGCCCCGACGAGAAAAACTTAGCTATAAACTTGTCTGCCAACTCATCCCATGTATGGATGGATTGGTTGGGAAGTCTTCCGATCCAGTCCAAAGCTTTCCCTCGAAGTGAGAAAGGAAACAATCTCAATCTTAATGCATCCTCTAACACATTAGTTTGCTTGCTTCCCCAACAGGTATCCACAAAGCCTTTAAGATGTTTATATGCATTCTGATGGGGAGCGCCTGTGAAGTACCCTCGCTGCTCCAATAAAGTCAACATCATATTTGTAATTTGGAAATTGCCCGCCCGGATCCGGAGTGGGACAATTGCACTTGCGTAGCCCTCATTTGGAAGCACCCGAGGAGCGACTCTTGGAGGAGGTGGGGGAGGTTCTGGAATGTTATCATTGGCCTGGCGGCCTCTTCTTTGACCTTGAGGTACTAGAGGCACCTCATCTTCACCATTATCATCAACCTCCTCCCCCGGAACATTTCCAATAGGATCATTGTTTGCCATGTTGTACCTGAATCGATTAACTCACACAAATTAGTAAAATAGAAGGAAAGAAAAACAAGACACAAAACTAGTTAGATAGATAGCCAAGACCATTTAGCTCCCCGGCAACGGCGCCAAAAAGTGATCGGAGCCAACCCTATACCACCATAGAGTGGCAAGAGCGGTCGATGCAGCTTTTACCCGAGGGGCCGGGATCGATTTCCACAGAGAGCTAAGAAAGGTTTGGAATATGGTTCCTATGTAATCTAGCAATGTGCGATGTTCTTAATTGCATTTCCAATCATTCTTTGTTTGTTTACTATTCTACTTTAATACTAATGATGCAGGAAAATAAGCTAAGTATGATATTTTTGTATAGGGTTTTCTTAATTGGTAGAAAGGCACTAGGGATGTGACTTACTCCTAGGTGAGTATCTAACGGGATCTAAAACTTAGGGCAAATTTGTTATAATTGAGATCATGATATAGCCATTGCACGTAACTACTCACTCTATACCTCTCGGTAGTTTGAGTGACTTTGCCCTAATTGACTTTCCCAAGCCCAATTGGGTGTTCAAACAGTGCAAGCAAAATTGGCTCAAGTCAGGTATTACTATCTCTAGGTTTAACCCTTTAATTGGGGCTATCAATCTCTTGAATGAGATTGAATGCACCCCAATTCCTTGTTAGCCTAAATTTCCTAAACTTGGACTCTCTTTCTCAAGAAGAGCCTAAGTCAAAAAGGCACAAATTAGTGTTTGCAACCACCAATTCAACATTTAAAGCATAAATCAGGCCAAATATCATTCACCCATAAACATTTAAGCCCTAAAATAGGAGACCTGTTAAATACCCACACTAGGGTTGAGCCACAACCCTAGCTAATGGGTCTAGCTACTCAGAATCAAAGAGAAAATCAAAGATTTAGATGAAATATAACCCATAAAAAGTAAATACAAGATTAAAATCTAAGATTAATTGTTAAAGATATTCTAAAAATACTCAAAAAGGCTAAAAACAGCTGTTCACGTGCTCTACCAAACAAGAGATAACCAAAAAATCTGAAAAAAGAACTATTTATACATAGCAAAACTTTTCGGACAAAAATACCCCTACGGAGGTTCCACTGACAGCAGTAAATGGACCGTTGCAGCGCTATGGTTACCGCGGCCGCACAAAATCAAGCGCGGACCGTGGTCTTCAACCTTTAGCTCCACTTCTGGCTCTCTGATTCTGACTTTCGCTGAGGGCAGTAACTTGACCGCGACTGCGCTAAAGCTACCGCTGCCGTGCAACTTCACCGCGGGCAGTGATGACTTGTTAAGCCCAAAACATCACTCTTAAACTTTGCCACCGCTGAAAGCGTAAACAAGACCGCCTCAGCAGTGGACCCTCCACATCCGCGCCAGTTTCTTCGTTGTCAGCGCTCTTTTGACTCAGCTTTGACTTGTGCAGGTTTCACTCCTTTTTTGAGCTGGTGTTGACTTTCTTATCTCTTTTTGACCAAACACTGCAAACAAGCACAATAAGTTAGCTTTCGGGAATACTTGTGCACACTTTTAATCCAAAACTTAAGCAAAAAGGAGCATAAAATAGACAAGAATCCCTAGTTATCAACAAACCCCTACTGCTCAGGCTCCTTGGCACGCAGCTGCCGTATATCAGACTCTGGGTACACTACCTGCGGGCGGGGCCCAACCTGTTGCCGCAGCAGTACCTGAGCCTAGACCGGCTGCGGACGCTGATTCGCAGAAGCTACTGGACAGATAGACTAGGCTACACCCTCCCATCATTGGGGGTGAGCGATATGAGGACCCCCAGGACTTTATTGACCGGTGCAAGGACAAACTGCACAACATGAGGATATTGGAGTCCCATGGGGTAGATTTCACTGCCTTCCCGCTAGAGGGTAGGGCTCGTAGATGGTGGCAGTCTTACTTTCTTGGCAGACCAAGAAGCTCTCCTCCCATGACTTGGGATCAGTTTACACGGCTTCTATTGGACAGGTATATTCCACCCTCTTAGAGGGAAGAGTTGCGGTGTCAGTTTGAGCAGCTTGAGTAGGTTCAGTTGTCTGTGACTGATTATGAGGCGAGATTTTCTGAGTTGTCTCGTCATGCACTTATGATACTTCCTACGGACGCATAGAGAGTGCGGAGATTTGTTGCAGGGCTGTACCCCGGTATTCGGGCTAGCATGGCACGAGAGGTTAAGATGGGGACTGATTATCAACTAGTAGTGGAGACTGCTCAGAGGATTGAGGGCTACCGCCAGAGGGGTAGAGAGCAGATATAGCACGACAAGAGGACCCGATTCTCTAGAGAGTTTAGAGGTGCCCCGACTAGGGGTAGAGGTCAGTTTGGGAGGGGTCAGCCCAGCAGGCCCACATATCCAGCACCACCACCACCTCCTCGGGGGGTTCCAGCACGGCCCTATTTCAATGCCATGCCAGAGAGTTCATACCGCCCATCAGCCATTCAGGGTTCTTCTAGTGGGTATTCAGGCTATCAGGGTCAGAGATCGGGTCACCAGCCTATGGTACCGAGAGGTTGTTATGAGTGAGGAGATTCGGGTCACATAAAGAAGACCTGACCCAGACTTCGGGGCAAGGCAGTACAGCAGGGTCATCAACCCATGATTTCAACACCAGCCGTCTGACCGCCCAGAGGTGGGGGACAGAACGGTAGGGGCCGTCCTAGAGGTGGAGGCCAGGTAGGGGGAGGTCAGCCAATCGGAGGTCGGCCAGCCGGCGCTCTAGCTAGATTCTATGCCTTTCCGGTCAGACCAGATGTAGTGGCCTTAGATGTCGTGATCACAGGTATTATTTCTGTCTGCGGTAGGGATG
Organism: Nicotiana attenuata; assembly: GCF_001879085.1. Classification (NCBI taxonomy): domain Eukaryota; kingdom Viridiplantae; phylum Streptophyta; class Magnoliopsida; order Solanales; family Solanaceae; genus Nicotiana; species Nicotiana attenuata. Next base: position 291,914 of record NW_017671345.1, read on the forward strand.
CTTCGGTATTATTTGATCCAGGATCTACCTATTCATATGTGTCATCTCTGTTTGCTCATTCCCTGGATATCTCTCATGAGTCCTTCGGTACTCCTATTTATGTGTCCACTCCTATAGGCGATTCTATGGTTGTGGATCGGATCTACCGGTCCTGTGTGGTTACATTCTGTGGTCATGAGACTAGAGCAGACCTTCTGTTACTCGATATGATCGACTTTGAGGTCATCCTGAGCATGGATTGGTTATCTCCATATCACGCCATTCTTGATTGTCATGCCAAGACTGTTACTTTGGCGATGCCAGAGTTGCCGAGATTGGAGTGGAAGGGTTCCTCCATTAGTGCATCTAGTCGGGTTATCTCTTTTCTAAAGGCTCGATATCTGGTTGAGAAGGGTTGTTTGGCGTATCTAGCATATGTTCGGGACACCATCGCAGAGTCTGCGATGGTTGATTCAGTGCCAGTAGTCCGGGAGTTCGCCGATGTGTTTCCTTCTAACCTTCCAGGCATGCCACCAGATCGTGACATCAATTTTTGTATCGATTTGGCTCCAGGTACCCAGCCTATATCTATCCCACCGTACCGTATGGCCCCGAAAGAGTTGAAAGAGTTAAAGGAGCAGCTTGAGGAGTTGTTAGCAAAGGGGTTTGTGAGACCCACTATATCACCTTGGGGTGCACCAGTATTATTTGTGAAGAAGAAGGATGGGACTATGCGGATGTGCATTGATTACCGCCAGTTGAACAAAGTTACCATCAAGAATAAGTACCTGTTGCTGCGTATCGGTGATTTGCTTGACCAGTTGCAGGGTGCTAGGGTGTTTTCTAAGATTGACTTGAGGTCGGGGTACCATGAGCTGAAGATTCAGGACTCAGATGTTCCAAAGACTCCCTTCCGTACTAGATATGGCTATTATGAGTTTCTAGTGATGTCCTTCGGCTTGACTAATGCCCCAACGGTGTTTATGGATTTGATGAACAGAGTGTTCAGGCCCTATATTGATTCTTTTGTTATCGTCTTCATTGATGACATCTTGATTTACTCGCGTGGCCTGGTGGAGCATGAGTAGCATTTCAGAGTGGTGCATCAGACATTGAGAGAGCAGAAGCTATATGCTAAGTTCTCCAAGTGTGAGTTTTGGCTAGAGTCTGTGGCATTCTTGGGGCATGTTGTATCAGGAGAGGGTATTAAGGTGGATCCCAAGAAGATTGAGGCAGTTCAGAGTTGGCCACGTCCCACTTTGGTAATTGAGATCAGGAGTTTCCTAGGGCTAGCAGGTTATTATCGCCGATTTGTGTAGGGCTTTTCCTCCATTTCAGCACCTTTGACTAGAATGACCCAGAAGGGTGCTCCCTTCCGTTGGTCCGATGATTGTGAGGCGAGCTTTCAAAAGCTCAAGACAGCTTTAACTACAACACCGGTTCTAGTGTTGCCCTCTGGTTCGGGGATGTATACGGTATATTGCGACGTTTCACGCGCTGGCTTAGGTTGTGTGTTGATGTAGTAGGGGGGAGTTATTGCATATGCTTCGCGTCAGCTGAAGATTCATGAGAAGAATTACCCCGTGCATGATCTAGAGTTAGCAGCGATTGTTCATGCTCTTAAGATATGGAGGCATTATCGGTATGGGGTGTCATGGGATGTTTATACTGATCATCACAGCTTACAACATTTGTTCAAGCAGAAGGATCTCAATTTGAGGCAGTGTAGATGGCTTGAGTTACTCAATTATTATGATATCACCATTCTTTATCATCCAGGCAAGGCAAATATGGTCGCGGATGCCTTAAGCAGGAAAGCAGAGAGTATGGGTAGCTTGGCATTCATTTCAGCGGAGGAGAGGCCACTAGCTTTGGACATTCAGTCCTTGGCTAACAGACTTGTGAGGTTGGACATTTCAGATCCCAGCCGAGTCCTTGCGTGTGTTGTTGTTCAATCTTCATTATTGGGACAGATCAAGGCTCGGCAGTTTGATGATCCGCATTTGTTAGTTCTCAGAGAGACGGTACTACAGGGTAGTGCCAAGGAGGTTTCTATTGGCGAGGGTGGTGTTCTGCGACTCCAGGGTCGCCTATGTATTCCTAATGTCAACGGCTTGAGGGAGTGGATTCTTGAGGAGGCACACAGTTCGCGGTATTCTATTCATCCAGGTGCTACAAAGATGTATTATGATCTGAGACAGCACTATTGGTGGCGGCGAATGAAGAAAGACATAGTGGAGTATGTAGCTAGGTGCTTAAATTGCTAGCAGGTCAAGTATGAGCACTAGAGGCCAGGGGGCCTACTTCAACAGATGACTATACCTGAGTGGAAATGGGTGCGCATTACTATGGACTTCGTAGTTGGGTTGCCTCGGACCTTACGAAAGTTTGATGCAGTTTGGGTCATCGTCACTTCATTCCAGTTATGACTACCTATACTTCAGAGAGGTTGGCCCAGATTTATATTCGGGAGATAGTCCGATTTCATAGTGTGCCTGTGTCCATCATATCAGATAGGGGCCTCAGTTCATATTGCATTTTTTGGAGAGTTGTTCAGAGTGTGTTGGGGACCCGTGTGGAGCTCAGTACAACATTTCATCCTCAGACCAATAGACAGTCGGAGCGGATAGTTCAGATATTAGAGGACATGCTGAGAGCATGTGTGATTGACTTTGGGGGACAGTGGGATCAGTTCTTACCTCTGGCCGAGTTTGCTTCCAACAACAATTACCAGTCTAGCATCAAAATGGCTCCATTTGAGGCTTTATATGGTCGGCGATATCATTCTCCCATCGGGTGGTTTGAGCCTGGCGAGGCTAAGTTGTACGGAACTGACTTGGTGAAAGATGCCTTAGAGAAGGTGAAGTTGATTCAGAAGAGAATTCGCACAAGTCTAGACAGAAGAGTTATGTGGATCAAAAGGCGCCTGATGTATCATTCATGGTCGGTGAGAAGGTTCTCTTGAAAGTCTCGCCAATGAAGGGTATTATGAGATTCGAAAAGAAGGGCAAGTTGAGCCCAAGGTTTATAGGCCCATTTGAGGTGTTGAGGCGAGTTGGGGAGGTTGCTTATGAGCTTGCTTTACCTCCCAGCCTATCAGGGGTTCATCCAGTTTTTCAAATGCTTCGGAGGTATCACGCCGACTTGTCTCACGTGTTAGACTTCAGTACTATTCAGCTAGATGAGAGCTTGGGTTATGAGGAGGAGCCAGTTGCCATTGTTGATATACAGGATCGCCAGTTGAGATCCAAGAGGATTTCTGAGGTAAAGGTCCAGTAGAGGGGCCAACCAGTCGAGGAGGCGACCTGGGAGTCCGAGGAGGACATGCGGAGCAGATATCCACACTTAGCACTTCAGGTATGAATCTAAACCCATTCGGGGACGAACGTTTGTTTAAGAGGTGGAGAATATAATGACCCGATCGGTCGTTTTGCTTTCTAGAATCTCGTTCCCCTAAATAAGACTCCCCGTACTTACTTTCACTGATTTATAACTTGCGGTGATGGTAGGTTCGAGATTTGGAAGAGTTTGGGTTGAAATCGGAACGCTTGGTTCCTTAAGGTTGGCCTAAAAGGCCAAGTTTGACTTTGGTCAACATTTTGAGTAAGCGGAATCGGGATTTGACGGTTCCAATAGGTTTGTATGATGATTTCAGACTTGGGCGTCTGTTCGGATTGGGTTTTGGATGGCCCGGGAGTATTTTGGCGCATAATAGTGAAAGTTGGTTCTTGAAAGTTTTTGGAAGTTCTTTAAATTTGGTTTAGAGCGGGTTTTGAGGATATCGAGGTCCAAACGGGATTCCGAGATTGGGAATAGTTCTGTGATGCCATTTAATACTTGCACGTAAAATTTGGTGTCAATTCGAGTAGTATAAGTGTGTTTCGTCACATTGGAAGTAAATTGAAGAACTTGAAGTTCATAAGTTTGAATCAATTGGTTTTAGGGTGTGATTCCTAGTTTTAATGTTGTTTCCGGCGTTCCGAGGGTTTGAGCGAGTCCGTTTTATCATTTCAAACTTGTGGGTGGGGCCACAGGGGCCCCGAGCGTCAATCGGACGAGGCTCGGACCAAGTTGGAATTTTTAGGCAAGAGCTTAATGCCCAACTTCTGTCATAACCGCGTCTGCGGTTGGTTAGCCACAAATGCGAGCTCGCTAGTGCGGGCCTTGACTCGCAGATGCAACCAAGGTTGGCCAGCCTAGAAACCGCAGAAGCGGTCCTTTCTCCGCAGAAGCGGAACCGCAGAAGCGGAACCGCAGAAGCGGTTGGCCATCTGCAGAAGCGGCCCCAGCTGGCCCAGTGAAGTTCCACAGAAGCGGACCATTTTAGGAATCTTGCCTTTGGGGTTGGATAATCACTTTAATAGCTAGAACATGAACTTGTAAACCTATAATGAATGGTTTTTACACTATTTGAATAGTTTCGGATTATGCGGCTCCGGTTTGAGGATTTGAGCGCACCCTTGAGTTAGAAGTAGGTTCGAAACGAGGTGAGTCTCTTTTCTAATCTTGTAAGAGGGAAATTTTCCCATAGGTGAACTTAATTAATATGTGGTTATGTGTGGGGGCTACGTACGCACGAAGTGACGAGAGTTCATATGTAGCTACTATCTCTGTTATTGTCCGGGTAGTTCTAGGTTTACATCATGCTTTATGGACACTATTATTTGCTTATTTGAGCTAATTGTAAGAGAGTAATTAAGTTGAAGGAAATCTAAGGATCTATATGCTTCAAGTGAATTGTCTTTATTTTTGAAAAAGAATTAAAGAAGTGTTGTGTTTTAAATGATGAAGGTTATGTTTGATCGCGTCGTACGTATGATTCGCGAGCGGGGTTATGCTTTTACCGTGTCGCATGTATGATTCGCGAGCGGGGTGAATAAATGCTTCTATGGTTCGTGCCGTTCGGCCCTCGGCAGTGCACATTTTACTTTTATGTTGGATCGGGCCGAACTCGGTGGTAATTTTGTGTGATAATAGTATGGGAACTCTTTGTAGTTATATGTTTCATTACTTGATGTACCACTTGGTTTAAATAAAGAACATGTCTTGCCTTCTTAATTATGGTGGAGGAAATTCCTCGGTTATTGTTCTGGTTTAAGTTTGACTGTTATTTACATACATTATGCTTTAAGAATTGGAACTTCACATTATTACATTGTTGGCCCTAGTAAGTGTCGGAGTCGACCCCTCGTCACTACTTCTGCGAGGTTAGGCGAGATACTTACTGGGTACATATTTTTATGTACTCATACTACACTTCTACACTTGATTGTACAGGCTTTGAGGCATGTGCATCTGGCCATCAGTCCGGCGCATAGAGTGGACTCATCAGCTTGAGACTTTTCGGTGAGCTGCCCTTTTAAGTCGTTCTGCAGCAGCTGGAGTCTCTCTTTTGTCTTTATGTTCCTGTCTATTTCTTTTCCTGACAGTAGGATAGTGTGGTTTTGTATCTTCTACTAGATTGCCCACACACTTGTGACACCAGGTCTTGACACACACATTGGTAGACTTCTGATGTTTTGGCTTGTTTTCATAATTTAGATTCACATTTATTACTTCCATTTAAATGTGCTTAAATTTTCAAACTCTAAATTTCTTAATCAATAATGGAAAGTTATCACGTACTAACTATTCAAATGAGAATTTCTATTTGATTAGTGTTGGTTTGCCTAACAACGGTGTTGGACGCCACCACGGCCTTATATGGAATTTGGGCCAGGACAGATTTGTAATGCATTACCTTACAAAAGTAAGTTTTTTAAATACATAAGATGCAAAAAGTCATTAAAAAGGTTTCATTCTTCTTTTATATTTATCTGCTATTAGTTGAACAGATTTAGTAGCGACTTAACCATAATAGAATAGAAGTTCATACAATATGTATTTGGTAAGTCTGATTGAACACTTTCTTGGCGATATGCTTACGACCAAGTAAGTTTTCTCTGTTGCTCTTATCACAAAAAAAAATTTAATTGGGTTTTTACCTTAAATACTTTGAAATATGCAGAACTATATTGTATACATGCAGAGTTTGATTATAGTGACTATTTTAACGTCTATTTGTGGCTTTTATACAAAGGTACGTTCTCTTTCTTTTTTCTTTGATTTGTTTAAAAATTCAACGCCAATAAAATCCTTTTTAGAAGTTTTTGTCGAGATACATTAATTAAGGAAAGGGGTAAAGAGATGGATAAGAAAATTTTGCTGTGCAAATATATAAATAAACGAATTTTAATTATAGTTGTATTCGTTGAACATGAAATGAGAAATTGATTCTTCTATTTTAAAATTCCAAAGTTCGCCTTGGTAATAGAAGTTCTAATCTGTAATAAGAGTTCTGCCAGATGACTGCTTTCGCGAGCCAACAAATTTCAAAACAAAAATAAAAATATTTTTTTCATTTCATTTGAACTGTAAACGTTATATTTCATTTAGCCTTAATTGTTATGCACTTATTTAGTGAAATTTGAGTGCTAAAGTGAATGACTTTAATATTATACGATATGCTACGTAAGATTTATCATATTTCTAATTTTATGCAATAATTGTGGTTGCCATGCAAAATTCTCAAGTCAACAAAATTTTGTTCTTCTTTCTCTTTCTGATAGTGTTGTCATACATCGACACGTATTCAAATTTTAAAAAGGCTTAATCTTGATCAAGGGAATGATTAAGTTTTTTTTCAAATGCTATTTAGTAGTAGATGTTAGTATTATTTTTTTAGTATTGTCTTTTGTATGTTTTGTCCTTCTGGGTCAGTAGTTTTAGCAATTTATGATAGAAGTGATGTGTTGTGAAATTTACAAAGAAGACTAAATTAGAGTGGCTTCAATATGATTTATTATATTTTCTTCTTTATTTGTGTATCGTCTTGGCTTTTACTTTGTTAAATATATTATCAATTCATAATTTTTTGGTTCAGGAAACTCTAACGGAAATTGCAAAATATAGCTTTTATGGGTATGAGTGGAGATCAGATCTTCAATAAGACTCTCATCTTTTCCTAGATATTTTTTATTTAGTTTATTTTAGAATATGTTCATCCTAAATTCTATTATTTAATGTATGGAAGTTTACCTTTTGCAAAGATTTGAGAAAGATGGGTCATTTCAAGGGCCTAGAGTTTAAAATTATGCAATTTATGTGAGGAAAAGGTGTTCAAGTTCCTCACGCTAAAGGTACATTGTGCAATTACCAAGTTGTCATGTGTAGAAAGGTAACGTGCAATGACTATACTTTTTAGATGTATTCTGTATCATTTAATATGGCTCATCAACTACATCAAAGTCAAAAAGTCTATCTACATAATAAACTTATGGAGAAAAAAAAAATTGTGAAACTTACTCAAAACAAAAGTCATATTATCAGTGCATAAATTGGTTGAATTACTTTTTTTTTGCCACAATTGATTATCTTTCACTTTATGATTTCTTCATAAAGTTAGTTATCAAAAGTTTTAACATTAAGCATGGATCAATTCAATTTCATATTTCACCAAAGATTTTGTCAAAGAACTAGGATTGTTATCTCATTATTGTAGAATTCAAAGTCTCAATTAGATTTTGCATATTGTTTTTTTTTTTTAAACTGAGTCCACTAGGCATTGTGCCTAGGGTTGATTTTCATACATATGAAAGGAAGTACAACATAGTGGAGGGGGACCTGAACATTACCTCCACATATAAGATGAAGATGCATTTGGTAAACCACATATGGTAACCAAGTATCACCTGAAAACTATGGTGAGTTAGACATATGATGATGTACCAATTATCTATCCAAAAGTGATAGGTAATTGGATGTACAAAATACAAGTAAAGTAAGCCTAGGTCAACTATACAGTACTGCACAAAAGATCCTAAAACTACTTTGTAAATGAGTTGGAAGATGATCTTCCATATATTACAACAAGTTCTACATCTGTAAGGTATGTAGAAAATTCCTAGAAGGGCTGATGAACAAAAAAGGCCCAAGGTGGTGGTTATATTCCATATTGCTTTGGCATTGAAGACAAAGAAAGCAAGTAGGAAGATAACAAGCACAAAGGAGAATACACATGGCTGCTTCTACTTGGTGGATGTGACAGATGAGAGTGAGCAATGGAGTGGTTCACTTCCTACTTCCTTTGTCCATTTTGACTTGAAGTTTGCTGTGAGAGGACTAGGCTGGGCTGTTGAAAGAGGAGATGCTGCATGATTGTCCGACTGTTGCTGCTGTTGTGTGTGATGCTGCTGAATGTATTGCAGCTTCAGAGAGGTTGCATTGCAATTTGAATGCCTCCTGGAGATTGTGGATGCTTTGGATTGTGTCCATGAATAGGTTATCCACAGATTATATGTGGAGATGGTGGATAAACTTGATTCAACTGATACATTCCCAGCAGAATGAGCATTTGGGATGCTAATACCACTGACTGGGAATGCATCAGTTGGTCAAGTCTGCTCCCAGTACCTGCAAAATTAGCAAAGCTGTTAGCAAAGGGGAGCTCACAGTCCAGGTTCTTGTGGATGCTGGACCTGAGTCTGGGGACAGGGGGGAATTATGACCCCTTATTTGTGAGGAAAAAACTGAGTGCATGTTCTTGTGGAGACTGCACTCAGTTGGTCTGATATTTCTGTGGAAGGTGAAGATTGCAAAGGGTGAGAAAGCATCACTGCAGAGGTATGGAAACCTGCAGATTGTACATTGTAGGGGTCTGGGAGTTGGGTGAATGTTTGTGGGTTGGAAAGAACTGTTCTGCAGTTTCGGCAGTTTCTGCATTATCATTCTGCAGATTCTGCATTTTCTGCTGTAACAGGAAGTAAAGGAGAGTATAAATGGTGGGTAGAGGAAGATGCAGATGCAGGGGGATAAGTTTCTGTGTTGATGGGGTGTTTTGAGGGCTAGGACAAAGGTACATAGGACCTTGGCCCTGCATTGCATCAGGAAACCATCACAGGATGGTGTACCTGCAGCAAAATAACACAGGGTCAGTTGAAAGGTTGGCATTTCTGCCCATATTTTGTGACTGTTTTCTTCCTCCCCATTGGCTACCACAGCTCCTTGTTTAATTTTCAAGAGTAGAAACCCAAGGACTGACATCACATCCTGAAACCAAACAAAGGAGCTGAGCAACTTATGAAGATGCTGAACCTGCAAGAATTCAAACATGGTTAGAAAAATTGTTTTTTGCTGGGGAGTGTGTGGGGAGGCTATTTGGTGCATGAACTCTCTTTGGCCTTCCCTATTTTTCTGTGGAAAGTCCAGTAGAAAGAGCACATAAAGTGCTGATACCACACACTGGAACTTAGACATAGCATTAGGTATACCATTGGGAGGGTGAATCTGGCTAGGGAAGAGGTTGGAGATCATTTGGATTAGGGGAATTATTTGGTCCCAAAATATGCCTTTGAATTTAGCCATAACCATTGGAGTACAGATGGGACATAAGAGGAGGGAGATAGACAGTACTGGTCTGCTTGTGCCTGAAGGCAGGGGTGCCATTGAAGTCAAGTATGATTTGGCCTCTAATTTGAGGTGGGAGGTCCTGCAGGTTATGGTAGTGAGTTGTGGAGGATAGGGAATGGCTCAGTTTGGATAGAGAGTCTGCAGGGTAGTTGGCTTCTCTATAAACATGAGAGTAGGGAAATGGAATCACACATGTTGCAGAGTATCTCTAGCTTCTGGATTTATGCATACAGTGTTCCATGGTGGAGGTTGAGATCTTAGTGCATTCCATTGATCAGAAGGTTGGAGTCTGCTTCAAGTAACTGGTATAACCATTGTCCATGGCACCAAGGTTGATACCTAATGAGCAGCAGCTTGGGTTTCCATCTTGGTTGTTGGTGCCTTCTCCTAGGGGGGAAAGACCCATTGCATGAAGAAGATACCATGGTGATCCTGATAATTACCCCTGGCACCAATTTTCCCTGGTTTCCTAAACACTAAACCATCACTGTTAATTTAACAACTCCTGCAACAGGCCTTTTCCCAGACAACTTGCTGAAGCCCTGATATTTGTGATTAAGGCTCTCAATTTGTAGAAATGCTTCTGGCAATTTGTTTTGGCCAATTGATATTCCATGGGGTTGTCTCTTCAACAGAAGATTGATGTCAGAATCAATTGAGAAAGCAGGTTTGATTAATGAGGAGGTTTTGCGCTCCATACTTGGAGCTACACCTGTTCTTCCAAGGTTCCAGCATTATGATTATTGGGTAAGCGTGTCAAGGATAAGCCTTTTTGGACTGAGTTAAGTCTTCTCAAGAGCCCCAATTTGAATGAATCAGCATTTTGAGGGGACATGGGTGTTCAAGTTTGAGATGCCATTGGAGGAGGCATATGTTTTCCAAAACAGTTTTAGCAAACAATGACCTGTCGCTGAAGATGTGATCCACAGTTTCTGCTCCTGGTTTTTATGCAGCATACCATTTTTGACAGTGGGGGGAGCTTGAACCTTGCACCTGTCGATCTGTAGGCAATTATTTATGAGGGCTCCTCCACAGACAAAAGGACCAATTTAAAGGGGTCCTTTTATGCCCATGTGAGGCTTGTTAGAAGAGGAGAATGGCTTTTTTTCTGGCCTGATGGCATTCCAGGCAGAAGGCACATGAGAGAAGTTTCCATAGCTTTGTAGTGTCCCAAATTTGGCCTATCAGGAAATGAGACGGATTGAAATGGATGGGAATTGGAGATATCAGGGATCATGTGAGGGGGGGCTAAACCATTAGTTCTGAATATCCCAGGATCTTGAGTTCAAGAAAGGCAGAGACATGTAGTGTTACCACGGCTTCCTCCCTGTTTTTTCTGAACTCGCTAGATTTCCATTACCAAGGCCATTGTCCACCAGAAATGCCAGGTTCCCAGAATGAAGGATTCCCATTTGATTGGGGATAAGCTTTCTTTCTTGTTTGACATCATTCTTTTCCATGTTGAGACTGGGCCTGAGTTCCACTTCTTAGAGATATGGGGTGAGATCTTACCAGTACTTTGCTTTCAAAATCACTCCACAATGTTTGGCCTTTAGTTCTGAACCACACCATTGCTTGAATTCCAGGGAACTGCGAAAACATCCTAATGCTTTGAAGCCAATGCTCACCTTCATCTAAGTATTGGATAGTTTTTTTGCCAGGAAGCCAATGATCTTTTTTTATCCTTTCCATACCCAGAGAAAATTAGCAAGCTAGCCTCTTCTATTTGTTTACACATTTTTGGGACAGGGAGCAGCAGAAGACAGAGTGGATGGGAAGATTGTAGCATCATGTTTGAATCAAAGTAGCTCTACCCCATATGATTAAGAAGTTTACCATGCCAACCTCTAACTTCGCTGCTCCCACACTTGGAAATGAATGGGGTTGAATGAACAATCCTCTTTCTTCCCTGTTACAGAGGACATCCCAAGTATGTAAGAGGAGATTCTTTCTTTTGTGAATCCCAGATCTGCTGAATCCTTTGATAGTGTAAAGGAAAAGCCACATGGAGAAGTCATGAAATGGCTTTTGTTTGGTTGATCAACTGGCCTGGGGTGCTTTCATAAGCTTGCAGAATTTCCATAACTTTCTGAAGGGAATATCTGCTGCCAAAGATATGAAATGATGAATTGTCAATCAGCAAAGCTTAGGGTGAGTTATCTGTGGACCCTCTTTCTCCATGTAGAAGCCCATTAAAGGAACTGATCATGAGTGAGATTGTTCAGCATCCTGATAGTAATCAGCCCAAGAATGAACAAAGCTGGGGCCAAGGGTAACTCCTTTTCAACCCCCTGTTTGAGTTGAAGAAACACATCTTGTTCCATTTACAATGACACTGTATACCAGTTGTTTGAGAGCGGTTCTCCAAAACCATGTTCTATGAGAGAATTCACTGAACCCAGTTTCTCTCCATATCATGCAAGGTGAAGGGACCAAGACACTCTATCATATGTTTTTTGCATATCCAGTTTTGTCACAACAGTTTGCACCATGTGTTGGTTTCTTGATTCCTTGCAACAATTTGTCTGGAGCAACATGATGTTCTTGAGATACTTCCTCCCTTTAACAAAGCCTGTTTTGATTGGGAGACATGATTCTGGGCAACGATTGTGGCATTCTGATGGCCTAGATAAGCTTTGAGATAATTTTATTGATGAATTCTAAACTTATGGGCCTAATACTCAGTTAAGGAATTGGGGACATCACAACTTCTTGGGAGCAAGACTAGACATGCTTGGGTCTGAAACCTAGGCATAGAGTGACCAAGAAGAAGAAAGCACAACATTCTAATATCAAAATTATATAAGAGATCCTGCTTGATAATCTCCCAGCAGTGCTCCATAGAAATTTGCGCATTTAGTCCATCAGGCCCCTGCCTGCACTTGTTGGGTTTGCATTGAAAAAACACATTTTTAACTTCCTCATTGTGGGTTATCTTTGTTGATGTTCTCATTGTCTTATGTGTAACCAAGTAAATGGGATGCAGATAACAGGTCCTCCCTAATTGTTCCACAGGATCAGTGAACATATTCTGGAAAGTACACAGCCAGCTTCACACCAATTGGTTTCATCACCTTGTATCCACTCCCTCTCTTCATTTGATTCTTGTGAATGAAAAGCATTCTCTTCTTCTCCTTGACCAGACTGGGAAATATTGGAATTAGCATCTCTTCTCTTAAAACCATTGTAACTGTGTTTTTTGCTTTAGAACAGATTCTTCAGTTTTCAGGTGTTTGACATATCTGAGCTCTTAAGGATTATAGAGGACTTTCTCTGTCACTGGATTCATTAGTGTAGCCAACTTCTTTCGGCTGCAATAACTTAGATTCATAATTCCTTGACTTTTGGAAGATATCCCATATTCCCTTCTTGACCATTGCTCAACTCCAGAACACAGTGTTTTGTTTTTGGTTTTGAAAGATCACATTGCTTACTTGAATTTGTTCGTCCAGACTGTTTGGACCTAAAGGCCGGAAAGCAGGGCAATTTTTCCAGTCCAACATTCAGGAATTTGAAAGTACTTCTTTGCACATCAGGCCTAACATGCATCTCCATATAGCAGAGGGGAGTGATTCTGATCTTTGTTGAAGCAGGTGAGTGATTGTTGTTTGCTGGGAATGATTCAGCCAGTTTGTCATTGACCATACCCCTAGTCTGTCTTTTTCCAAAACAATGGCACAAGGGCCTTCTTCATTTGACCAAGTGTATCTTGTCCCATAGAAACTAGGTCAGTGAAACCACAACTCTTCCATCCATGCTAAGAAAATCAATGCTTTTGTTGATTTGGTAACGGAAGACCTCCTATCTTTTTTCATAGCAGGCCAATGAAATTTAAAGTCACAATAGCAACCAAGGCACACCAGTTGCAGGGGCTGTTAGCCTTAGACTATCCATAAAGGTCTTCTCAGTAATAGGTTTTTAATTTTGGCATAATGACAGAAATGTGAAAGGTTTCACTTGCCGCAACCAGTTTTAGTTCCAAGGTGACTTGCCTGGCTCATCTGAATTAATAACTGAGCCAGTGAAGTCCTGGTCCAAAAAACCCAGATTTTGTTGTTTGGTGTTGGAGGTTGCATGGTGCATGGACATTGGGATTTTTGAAGTGGTGAGATGAAGTGTCATCCAGGAAAAGGTTCCAGGTCGCAATAAGGGAGATGTTGTGTAGGTTTCTTGAGGTTCTTAGTCTTTCAATGGCACAGCAGTTCCTGATGCCTCTTACATTCCAAGTTTGAGGGTACTGATCATCAAAAAAGAGAGGGTAGTTTATGGTTTGGTGGAACACTGCTAACTTTGAAATCGCTTGTTCTAGTGCTTCTGTGGAACGCTCATTTTGGGATCTCTGAGAAGGTCTGGTTTCTTCTTTATATGGAGGACCATTGACTGCAAGAGACAAGTAATTATTAGTGTCCTCATACCTTGCCCTCCAGTGATACTTCAATTCTTTCATTGTTCCCCTCTAACTTCACTCATTCATCTTCAGAGAGGATGGGTCTGTATTCATCAAATGCAGGTGAAGCCTGATGTGCCGTGTTTTCTCAGAAGGGTGGAATGCAAGAGGGGTGGATGCAGACTGTGTTGGGTGCAAAAACTGTGTTGGGGTGCAATGTTAGTTAGCTGTATTCTGAGCAGAGGTCCCAACAAAGGGTTGTGATACAGGACGATCAGGGACAAGGATCATGCATTTCTGCTTATGCTGGACAAATCAGAAGGTTCATTGATAGCGTGATATCCCTGCATTTTTGTCTTCTTCATAGCTTGCCTTTTCTTCTGACTGGCTTATTTCTGGATTTAGGTCGTTGGATGCTGAGTCTGAAAGCTACATGTTCTTTTCCTTAGTCGCGGTTTCCTTAAGTTATCATATTCAGAAAGAGTGGTGATCATCCGATCAGAAGTCATTACTTCACACATGTTTGATCAGAGGCATTGAACATCTGCAGTTTGTAGTGGTAAGCAGGCGGATGATAGGCTATTCCCTATGTCAATCAATTGTGCCTCAGCACAACTCATGCCAAAAACATGAGGAAAACCCACCCCATTTGGTACCCCATCCACTGTCTAGCTATAGAGTGTCTCCCTGACTTTGGTCTCCTTTCCTCTTCAACCATAGCAGCAGTCAAGAAACACGATATAGATTGGGGCAGTAGGGGGAAGGGGATGATTTGAGCACCAGAATCTTCACTCCTTCCGGTTGAGCTGGAGGATTGGATAGAGGAAATACCTGTTTTATTTGGGCTTAGGCTTGTTGTCAGCAAGTTGTTTTTGGTTGGTATACCTTGTTGCTGCTTTTTGTTTATTCTGAGAATTGGCCTTTTGAAGTTTTTCTATTTTTGAAGTCTTGCCATTACTCTTGGAGGTTGTTCATTGCCCTTGCTTTGGTGTTCTGGATTCTTTGGTGTTACTGCCTCTTTGATGGTTTAACTTTTGGTACAGATTCAGGAGGGGTAGATTGCTTGCTGCTGTGTTTCCTCTGATAGGACCTGCAGTTTCTTGGTTTGACCCTTGGAAGAGCCTGCTTTGTTTTCTTCCTCTTTCTCTTCCTTTCTTTCTGCATCTTGCCAATCTGACCTCACAAGTGGTTCAAAGTGACCAAGATGTCTACAATGTTGCAGTAGACTGGACTGTCATGATTGACTTCTAAACATTCCCCATCACATTCACATCTGTTCTCATCATTAGCCAGCCAAACAGGATTGAGGCCTTTCCTTGGTAAGATCCATTTGTATCTTAACCTTAAGCCACACTTCCTCTTGTCTCTGAAGGATGCCAGGTCAGATTATAAAGCTTTGCCCAATGGTGAAACAAAGGGAAGTGAAGGATCTCCATGTAATACAGGTGGCCAAGGAAGTTCAGGAATAACCACCCATCATGGGCACAATAGGTGAGTCCTCATAGGCTTAATGCAGGGTCCATGCTTCCAGCTTCACATCATTTGCCCTTGAAATGTACTGTGTTGCGCTTGCCCCATAGTGGAGTGGTCATACTTCCATTGTCTAAGTCAATGTTAAGATCCTGGCATTAAAATCGAGCAATTTTGACTGCACCCTTGAGTTCAGTTGGCAATGAAACTTTTCCTGATCACTTTCCATTCTAGGCAAGTATTTGAAACTTGCCTACAAACTTGTATTTCATCTTGTCAGCAAACCTCTACCAATGTAATCTTCCTTCTTGAATACTACAGCAGGTTGGCCTTGTGTTCGTGTTTATTTTTGGAGGGGTGAAAGGCAATTGCTCTCATCTCTGCTTCATGCCTGCTTTCTGATCCTATTTAACAAAACAGAGTGGGTGTACAGTAGGGAGTGGGGGAGGGGAGTGCCAGCAGGTTTGTTTTGGAGTTAGGGGGGTACTGGATTCGGAGGCTGGTGGTTGATATTTGGAGGGGCCTGTTTTCATAGGTTGGCTAATTAGAGACTGTTATTTGCAGTAGGTTTTTGAGTTTTTTGGTGGTTGAGGTCTCATCAAAGGTTGGATGAGAATCTGAGAGAGGCATTAGTATTTAGGAGTTGAATTGGATTGGGATTTGGTTTTTGAGGCAGTTGATTGGTTAAAGGCTTAATGTAACCTTTTAGGTTGCATAGAAGAGGGAAAACCAGGAGGGGTGACATTACTGGCCATTTGGACTAGTAACTGCACCTTTCTTACCCTACCATTTCCATTCTGTTGTCCAGGGGAATGGAAAAGTAGATTGCACAAGCAATGAGTACACTGTGGGTAGGAATCCCATTGACAGTCAGTTGTTTTCTCTGATGAGGCAGAAGAGAGTAGGATCAACTGTGTTTTTGAACTAGTGGCATGGAGGTTCTTTAGACGATCAGTTTTTTCTGGTGATCTTGTATGCATGCAACAAACTTTGAAATCCCTTTGAAAAGAACCAGAAGTCTCATTGGATTTGGTCCGAACTACTCAGCGCTCAGTGACTGGCAGTTCACTGTAATTTTCGGATATTCGTAGTTTGGCTCAGGTAAATTAGTTTTTGAGGATTGGGATCAAATCTTTTGACATCAGAAGTATAGTTTGTGCATTTGGTTTTTGGGGTAATTGGTTTCCCGGAGATCATGTCGGCCAGAAGTTTGCAGAGGCTGGGCTTTTCCAGTTGATCAAGTTGATCATTGTGATATTAGAATGATTTAAAAGTTTTTGCTTACCAGTTCCCTTAGGAGAGAGGAAGATTTCAGTCTTGGGTTGCAGCGATTGTTGCAGAATTAGATTCAGCATTTTTTTGAGCTTCTAACAACATTTTGACTGGCCCGCGTTCAAGGATTTCAAACAAGATGAAGTGGATTCGATACCCATAACAAAATTGGAGGGGTGTAGACTTGATGTCCGTATCATTACTAGCAATTTGGTATCTCCTTGCCCCAGGTTGGCCAGCCAAACATTTCATCTCCAGCTAGCTTTGTGTTTTGCTGAAATTTTTCTTCTGACCTTGGGTTTATTCCTTCGGTGGCAATGGCTAATTTTTTTGGAGGAGGGGTCCCTTTTGTGATTCATGAATCGTCCCCACTGAGGTGGAATCCCATGATTTTGTCCAGGAATTTTCTTGGGAATTTTTTGACGCTCCCAGTCGACTGCGTGCTACAGTGGATCGCCTCACCTCCTTCGTCGATTCGTCAGCAGCTGGGGATTGTTTTGAGAAGCTGGTTTGGGTGGTTTATGCGCCTTGATCGAGACGCTTTTTTGGGGAAGGTCCGTGGAATTCACCGTGCACGGCTGCAGAACCGGTCCCATTTAAGCGTCGGAATATGCAGTGTAGCGACAAATCGCCTTTCCGGAGAGAAAAGTCAAATTGAGGGGGCGATCTTATGCACATCTTGCATATGGTATTACTTAAAATTATAGGTAATTAGTAGTGTAGTTTGGTAAAGTATTATGGATAATAAAACTTTCTCCTCTCTAGAAATGAAGGCCTCTCCTCTCAGCAGCAGCTGATATGGTGGAGGAAGCAAAAAGTCTGGAGGAGGAGGGAGTATCGTATAGCTCAATACCACCGTGAAGAGACCTAAAAAAAGTTCCAATGTCATCGAAGCAAAGAAATTTCGAAAATGTCAAGCAATTCAAGTATAGCTCCCATTAGATTTGATAGATACATTGGCATCGACATCAAACAATGTGGAGACACGAAGACACAAATCAGGGCAGATAAACGGAAGGAAGAGGTAAAGTGAATCAGAATCAATAGGAAAAACAAGCCATGCAAAAATACCAAAATAGGGGAAAATTGGGAGTGGAATTGTAGGGGAAAAGGGCGAATAAGAGTGAAGGTATGACCTTACCGGAAAAGGAAGGGAACATTGAGGAAAATGTGAAAAATCACAATGGAATCATAAAGATGAGATAATCTACTGGAGATCTGCAGTAATTTGCTAACCGTCCTAGGTTCAATCCACCATAGTAGAG
>NW_017671346.1:0-14445 GCF_001879085.1 Nicotiana attenuata
TCTGCCATCCCGAGCAAATACTTTGAAAGTATCTAAGGTTACGAAACTTCTTTTTCAATATAATGTCAAATCTTACAAACTTTGAATTTGTAGCCCTGGATATATCGGGCAAAAGCTACATGTCTTGGGTGCTTGATGCTGAAATTCATCTTGATGCGATGGGTCTGGCAGATACCATCAAGGATAAAAATCAGGCATCAAACCAAGACCGTGCCAAAGCAATGATATTCATACGCCATCACCTTGATGAGGGCCTGAAAATGGAATATCTTACTGTTAAAGATCCAGTCATACTGTGGAATAATTTGAAAGATAGATATGACCACCTGAAGATGGTCGTTCTTCCACAGGTACGTTATGATTGGACTCATCTAAGGCTACAAGATTTTAAATCTATCAGTGAGTATAATTCTGCTATGTTCAGAATTATTTCTCAATTGAAATTATGTGGTGATAATATTACTGATCATGATATGTTGGAGAAAACTTTCACCACTTTTCATGCCTCGAATATGCTCCTGCAGCAGCAATATCGAGAGATGGGGTTTAAAAAGTATTCTGAACTTATCTCACATCTTCTTGTAGCCGAGCAACATAATGGGCTATTAATGAAAAACCATGAAAGCCGACCTACTGGTTCTTGTCCATTCCCTGAAGTGAATGAGACGAACTTCCACCAAGCTAAACGTGGAAGAGGTCGTGGCCCCAGTCGTGGTCATGGCCGTGGTCGGGGAAGAAACTCTAATCATGGTAATAATAATGCACCAAAGAACCCTCCTCACCACCAGCAGTGAAAAAGGAAGGAACAAAAGCATGAAGCGGTGCAAGCACCAAATTCAGAAAATGCTTGCTACAGATGTGGAGGAAAAGGGCACTGGTTACGTACCTGTCGTACGCCAAAGCACCTGGTTGAGCTTTATCAAGCCTCCCTGAAGAAGACAGAGAAAAATGCTGAAGCAAATTTTATTTCTGAAGATAATTTAGACTTCATGCATTTGGACGTAGCTGATTACTTTGCACTCCCAGAAGGAGAAACAAGTCATGTAATCGGCAGTGAATTTGTAGAAATGTAAATATTTTAATTTTTGTTGTTTGTAATAGATAGTATGGTTATGTAATTGTTGTACATAAAGAAAAATTATGATTTCATAATGATGTTTACTATAATATATCTTATTTATGTCATTTTGAAGAATATGGATAACATTATTAGATAAACTTAAACTCTAGTAGAGTTTGCAAGAAATATACAACTACCAGAAGTGGTTATATTTCGTATACCACATTGTAACTATATTTTGTTAACCACCAGAAGTGGTATATGCCTATGATCACCAGAAGTGATAATTTAGGCTTTCTATGGTTACAATTGAAGATAAGCTACATAAATATTCTCTATATTAAATGCACGCCTCGATTTGCTCCTGAAGTAGTAAATATTTTAAAAGAGGTTGAGGCATCATAATTTGATGTGATTAATGCGCATTCAGATAATTATGTTCGATTTTCCTGAAGGATGAGAACTTTTGATAATAATAATCCATTCCCTGAAGTGAATGTGACAATATTAATAAATCTGGTAAATATGAACGCGCTCTTGATGTAAATATATTACAATTCACTTCCTGAAGAGGTAATATAATTGAGAGAATATATACTCAATATTTCGTATTTTAAATTTGCTCCTGAAGAAGTAATACAATTGAAATTGCCTCCTGAAGTAGGAAAATATTATGAAGAGGAGTTTTCTTGTGCTTGAACAATTGTTTATTTGATTGTGATTTTCTCTTATGATACCAGAAGTATCTGAGCAATATTTGATAGTACAAAATGTATCAACAACTCCTGAAGGGCTAACTGTTTGCCTAGAAAATACATGACACCAGTAGTGTCCGATAAATATTAGATTGTGGATAATAAATGAAGGCTCTCGAAGAGCTTATTTACAAATATGTCATTCATATTATATGATTATGGTCAAAACATATGTTGTAGTAAACCCGAAGTTTACTAAAATAAATGGCTATCATATTGAGACTATAAATGATTGAAAGATGAAAATCTTCATGTTTTCACAATCATAGGGGTAAAATAATATGTATATGAGAAGTTACCCGTCTTATTCTTCGATTTGTACTACATCATGTATCACGGTAAACCAGAAGTTTACTAATACAAAAGTAGCCACAGTAAATCAGAAGTTTACTAATGCAAAAGTTTATGTCGTAGTAAACCAGAAGTTTACTAAGAGATAGCACATGCCATGATAAACTTGAAGTTTTCATTTGCCATTTTTAAATGAGCTATTTGAGAATTTAGATAAGCATATACTGAAGAACTAGAAGATTCTTCAAGAATTCTCCTGTGTTGCTTGTTCTCATAATAAATTGATTATACCAGCTAAAGTTAGGACTAAGACCCCTGATTCTGAAATATATAAAATGTGAATATGGGTCCATTCACCTATCATGTGAACCACTTATAGATGCATATATAAGATGGTTACATGTATGTTTATTGTCAACCTGCAGTTTGGCATTTGAAATTGCTTTTTTCACTTAAGAGCATAATTTTTAGATTATGAAATCAAGACAGTTCATCTTGATAATGCTGGTTTATATACAAGCTAGTTTAGCAGTGAATACCTCCTATTAATGGCTAAACTATTGTTTATGAGAACAAAGCTTCATGTGTTGGTCTAAGATTTTTAAAATTGCATATAGCAGCACTTGTATGCATCATACCAACAATATATGATAAGTCTTCCCCTCATAATTGGTTTAGGATCAGAAATCAAATATTTTACTATCTTTTGATGTGTGGTATATGATTAATTTCTCTACCACAATGCACAAAGATATGTTTCCCAAAGAAGATTGGGGATATATGTTAGTTTTTCTAACATTTGGGGAATGGAATAAACAACTGAAAAATATGCTATATGAATCGAATTATCATTAACATGATCCTCACTTAGAAGATAATTCAAGTCAAATGCCAGAAGCGTTTGCTGATCCAAAATCAAATATCATATTTCAGCTGCAAATGCTCCTATTAAAATTTAAAGTCCCTGAAGGATAGAGTTTACTGTACGCATGAAGCGTGGTAGACCAATCGGTTCCAAAGGTACAAATCCTTGAAAAACAAAAAGGAGCTAATGATCAAAAATGATCATAATGAGGAGGAAATGAGCTCTAGAAGAGCCCACGACATAACATTTCATGAAACTCCAGAAGAAGTTGAGGTACCTGAAAATAAAGAAAGTGATGAGATCTCAACAAGTTATGCCGCTTAGGAACCGATACAAAATGACCGTCGACGATATATTTGATACAATATAGTGCACAATACTGTGAAATATTGTGAGGATCGGACCAGTAGTCCAGACACCTGAAGATGTCATGCCATTTAAATGCGAGTCATAACCTATATGACTCATTTGATTAAATCTCTATAAAGATCCCTGAAGGATTTAAAATGCCTGAAGCATATAGTTCAAAGTCTCGAGAAATGTACTCGATCAGATTATAAAGATCTTTGTACGGTTTAAATCAATCTGGGCGCATGTGATATAATCGCATCAGTGAATATTTGCTGAAAGAAAGTTACATAAATGATGTTATTTGTCCATGTATTTTTATAAAGAAAATGTCATCAGAATTTGTTACACTTGTTGTTTACGTTGATGACATAAATCTTGCTGGAACTCCAGAAGAGCTCCAAAGGCAATTGAATATCTTAAGAAAGAATTTGAGATGAAAGATCTTGGAAAAATAAAAATTTATCTTGGTCAGCAAATTAAATATTTAGCAGACGAGATCTTTATCCATCAATTTGCCTATACAGAAAGGGTCTTTAAACGCTTTTACATGGACAAAGCGCACCCATTAAGTACATCAATGGGTGTTCGATCACTTGAAGTGAATAAAGATCCGTTCCGACCTCCAGAAGAGGATGAGGAACTCCTTGGTCCTGAAATACTCTATCTCAGTGCAATTGCTATGCACTTATGTATCTTGCTAATGCTAACAAAGGTGGTGCAGATCGTATTGGTTATGCAGATACAAGATTAGAATGCAGAGACTCAAATATTTGAAACAAGGTTTTCATCAGGGGGAGTAAAATACGCGATGCACTTTTTTTTCCTTACTAAAGTTTTTCTCCCACAGGGTTTTCCTTATAAGGTTTTTAATGAGGCACCTAGCAATGCGTATTACTAAATATGTGCACTCTTTTTCCTTCACTAGAATTTTTTCCCACGGGGTTTTTCCTAGTAAGGTTTTAATGAGGCACACTATCTTTTAATGAACATCCAAGGGGGAATGTTATAAATATATTATATTATGGATGTTCATACTCCGTTGTAAATAAGCTTCCTGAAGAAGTTTATCCATATGGGGCTCCGCCGTAAATATGTTTATCTATTTAGTACTCTATTGGAAATAAGCCTCCTGAAGAAGCTTATCACTTCGGTACCCGGTCGTGGATAAATATTACTTCCGGTAGAAGATTATCCATACCGGGTATAATAAGCTTATCCTTTCGATACTCGGTTATGGATAAACACTACCCCCGGTAGAAGATTATCCATACCGGGTATAATGAGCTTATCCTTTCAGTACTCTGTATGGATAAACATTACTCTTAGTATAAGATTATCCATATCTGGTATAGTAACAGCTTACACACCAGCTTGTAGTAGCTTACACAACAGCTTGTAGTAGCAGCTTACACATCAGCTTATAGTAGCTTACACAGCAGGTTGCAGTAGCAGCTTACACAGCAGCTTGCAGTAGCAGCTTACACAACAGCTTCTTTTCTTCTATAAATAGAAGAGTTTTCAGTTCATTATGTATAACGGTTTGGAATTCGAATAATATATCAATTTCTCTCTATACTTGTCTTTACTTTACAGTCTTTATTTTATAACAAGAAGGAATATGAAAAAGAGAATAGTACTATACAAGGACAGTATTTTATAAAAAAATAAACTATAGAGGGATATTATTTGTGCAATTTATAAATTTAGCGAGGCAAAAAACGGCCCAAATTGACCCGATTTGAATATCCAGCCCACTACTCTGCGAGGACGAATAGAAGAGGAAAATAGAAAAACGAACGAGAAGACGATCCAGGGAGCATTTTCAATGATCAAATACGCTCAAACATACGTATTTATTTGTTTATACGCACGTATTTGCAGTTATAGAGGATAGGAATCTTATAGGAGACTTTAATTTTTTTTTTCATGGCTTCTCAATTTCTAGGGCAAATGTGTCCCGCTTTGAATTGAGGTACCTAACCCTAGAAATTGGAGAAAGTTTTCGGGGCGATCCTTTGCTAGCCCCATCTGCAATTCGGGTATAACTATTTGCAATTCAGGTATTGATTTTGGTTCACAAGCATTGCAAACCCTAGAATTTGGACTCTGTTCATTTTCGTGCAAACCCTAGAATTTTTCGAATTGGTATTTTTAGGGTTTATTTGTTATTTGGGAGTGTAAAGTTCAGAATTTTCAATCTGTGGTTTTGCATTTTGCTTCAATTGTTCCTAAGTTTTGCATGTTCAGTGGTAATAAGAGCTTAATTTAATGTGAGGAGTTATTGTGCTGAGCATGATAAAAACTGAAATACTTCGTTAGCTAAGACTCGTCCTTCTCGCGGGAGTTTATCCAGAATGTTGAAGTTGCTGATCACAAAATGAGTGTGCTTGCAGAAAATGAATGAGATATGAACACTAGTGCGCGGAAAATGCTCCCTTTTTGTGTCTTAAAATTGGGATCTGCTTTACTGTCCAATCATGTAGCATATTGAGCTTTTCTCCAGCAGCTGCATTCGAGAGATTGAGATATAGTAACTGTTTGTTAGATTGAATGGTTAACGGATATCTATGAACTACAGCTATGAGCAATCAAATCCATGTAAATGCACCTGCACCCAAATGCAGAGTTTCTCTTTTATCATGTTAACAGGAAATGCTAAAAAAGGAAACCTGTTCGAGAATGTGCACATTTAGTAACTTATTTTTGTTCTGTTTTATTTCTCCTTAAGTTTTAGGTGTCTGTTCTTTCTGCTTCTTCCTAGCACGTGCCTAGTTGTCCAACATAAACTGCTTTGCTTTGTGCAGTATTAACTCCAAAGATTGTTCCCATGGATATTGTCTCTTGCTTGCATGTGGTCATGTGTTGCTTCCCCCCCTCCCCTCTCCCTCTCCCTCTCCCTCTCCCAACACCACTAAAGAGAAAAATTTCATTGATACTCCAAAGGAGTTGATTTTGTTAGTATGTCTTTTCTCTGAGCAAGTATTATGTCATATATTTGCCATAGATCTGTTATAATTGTAATTCCTTCTGAAACATATTGTTAAATTTTTTTCTCTCCTTGGAAAAGGTGTTTCTGAGATAGTAACCATATGTGGATTGCTCATAAGAATTCAACCTTTCGTCCAATCTATATACTGTAGTTAAGAACATGCTCTTTTTTTTTTGGATTAAACAAGCACTTCGGCCAATGTGTTGAGTTATGCTGGGAATAGAAAGTGGGTGTTAGATATGATGTATAGGGACTTATTGCTTATACCATGCTGCATCTGAGAGTAATAGTTTAGCACGTAAATTCTATGATCCCAGGTGTTTGAACAGTTCTTTAGAACATCTATTAACAAATTAAGGTAATTTAAACATTCTAACTGTAAACTTTAATGCCATCGTGTTCATGGAGGTACAGAAAGTGATAAGCTAGAAATTTTCATGTATGCTACAGCCAAACATATTCTTAATAAAGCAAGTCATTCCCCTTATCATACCCAAAGAAGGCGTACAATTTTGCTAATAGGTAATGATGCAAATCAAAAAAAATTGTTGCTAATATATAATGATACCATTGTTACTTCCATTGGTGTTATTTTGATTCCTCGACGGCATCTTACTATTCTCTTGCTTGTAGGTATTTGATTGAGGATTATGTTATGGAGGGCAACACCCTGTAGCTTTTAAGGAGGTAATGCGTGGATGTAGTATTGGATCTGATCTCGTAGTCAATGCCGGGGTTGATTCCATGGGAGGATTTGTTGAAGGCGGAGTTGGTATTGGTACCAAAAGTTCTCCGCGCAAAGCAGCAATCGAGAAGGTCCATGAAAAGCTAAGGTAATGCTAGCATACTCTGTTTTTTTCCACCTGCCTATGTCGAGCTTTATGATTAGAAAGTACTCTGTATACTTATGGTGAGATTCTTTCTTGTTAACAGGCAGGAGTGTGATGGCCTACAGGAAAGGAGGAGGCAGTTAGAATTTCTGGAGGAAGTATGGAAGGCTGTCTAATTCTTGTTAGATGTTCAGATATTCTTTGCTTGTAGCTTTGACATGACTGGATACTTCTTCTTGCAGGGTGGCGATCCCTTGGAATTCAAATTTGGGGATGCATCTTCACTTAGTGTTCAATCCACCTCACTGCCAGATAAACATCCGGATCAGTTCGTGACCAGGTAATCTCTCAGGTGTTCTGTTACTGTTTCTTAATCCTGTATTGGTTACAGTAGTCTAATTTTCCCTTTGGCATTGCAGTGAAGTAAAAGGTAGTCGTGCAATTACCGCTTCACCTCATGGAGACTCGGCTGAAAGTAGCGGTCGACCTGGGGCTCCTCAACTTTGTGAACCCAACAGTGCTGACAATCTCATGCTGTTTGACAGGGAAAATAAATTTGTTGGTAGTGATAGGGGCTGTAGACATCCTATTAGGAGTAATGTTACTCCATCAGGGCAGTCCTCTAAGTTTAATGAAAGTCAAAATGCAAAAGAATTGGGTAATGCTACTGCTTTTGACATCCCCAGAAAAGCATACAAGCGAAGATACAGGCCCCGACCGAATCGCGACAATGCTAGATCAAGTTCATCTGATATAGCTCGTGGTGGTCATGGCACGTCTTTGCCTTCACAACATTTTCCCAAAGAGTTAAGAGGACCAGTTTCTGATTCAGATAAGGACCAGAACTCTTCGTTGAACATTGCACGGCTGCCTAGTCCAAATGGTGGTATGGCTCTCAAGACTACGCCTTCTGATAATCAGGTGCACTTGGAAGTAGATGGTGTTAAACCAGAGTCAAATACTGGCTTTAAGAAAGACCATATGTTGGATACTGTTCCTGATGCTAGTGCTTCCAGAGGTTTGCCTGATGGACAACATGATCAGAACTCACTCACTGGTGTCCAGGAAATGCCTATCCAAGAAGCTCCTGAAAGGCCTCAATTGTCACTGGGAAAGGAAAGGGTAGATTCTGCTGGTCCTGATTGTCAGCCACATACAACTGAAAGGGAGGTTGATAATCTAGCTAGTTCCGTCCAAATGAATGGGTTCTGTAGTGGGAATGATAATAAGCCAAGCTTCCCAAATGAAGCTGAAAATAGTGGTGCGATTTTGGGAACAAAGGGTTTAGATTCGGAATCTTCTTGCACCCAGACTAGCCTCAGTCTAGATGGACATAATGATGGTGAAATGTGTACCAATCTGAGCGACTTAAACAGACAACTGGTAGTGCCAGAAGGGGTGCCAGTTATTGGAAGTGATCTTAATGTAAAGAACGAGATGAAGGCTGATGTAAATAGTTGTTTAAATAATGAGGAATTTAATTCTGGTCAACGCGATCACCAAAGTAATGGTTCTTTACCTAAGTCACCAGAAGAACGTGTCAGTACTGCATCTAATTTGCAAATTGAGGTAAAAGATAGACATATCCTGGAAAGAATGGAAGAAGTTGGCCCATCTGAATCGGAAACCGTTAGAAAATGTAGTGTGCTTAAAAGGGACGATTCCAACTCCCAAAATATTTGTAATGTCGGTATTCAAGGTACGATTGATTCCTGTATACCAAAGCATTCTGAGTGTGTATCACAGCCTAGAGTTTCAAATCTTGCTCCCGAGGGACAAGCACCTAGGATCCAGGTTGATGAAGACTCGATCTTGAAAGAGGCACAGGTTATAGAGGTTGTTCTCTTTGACCTTTAAAACATTTCACGTCCTCTTCTACTCAAGCTTGCAGAGATCTTGCTATTACTTTTTTATCTGACGTTGTAGATCTAATGTAATGTAACAAACAGGCGAAGCGTAAAAGAATTGCAGAATTATCTGCTGTAGCCTGTCAACCGGAGAATTGTCAAAAATCTCACTGGGATTATGTACTTGAAGAAATGGCTTGGTTGGCAAATGATTTTGCTCAGGTGTGAGCTTAGTAGATCTTCGCTATTAATGTCTCTTTCCCCTTTCTTCTTTTCTAGCTATGTGTCAAAATGCACAGTTCTGGATTGTTGGAACAGGATTTAGTTTTCTTTTGATTCTGGAATAGTATTTTCATTATTTCTTTCCAGGTTTAGGCACTTACCTGATTTAGAATATTTTTTCATGTAGGAACGTCTTTGGAAGATAACTGCTGCAGGTCAAATAAGTCATCGAATTGCTTTTAGCTCACGGTTGAGATTCCAAGAACAAAATCGTAGTTGGGAGCAAAAAAGAGTAGCTCACAACCTGGCCAAAGCTGTCATGGATTTCTGGCATTCTATCGAGGTATATAGAGTAATTTAGCACAATCTTAACTTATTCTGTTTTCTTCCCAACGGTCTATGTGTTTTTCAGGAAGAACGTTCACTAAGGAGGGGAAAAGGGCTCATCACGGGTCTTTGTATCTCGTTGCTTAATTGTTTTATGCCCATTGGGTTAATATCCTATTTGTTTATATGGACAGTTGTAGCTTCCTTCATTTCTGAGTGCATATTTTGCTAAGGAGTAGTTTATATGATATGCTCCTTTCTAATCTCTTTGATGTAGGCATATGTAGGCATTTAGCATTCTCTGGTTTTGAGTTGATGCTTAAACACATGATTAGGAAAAAAAGATAGGGAGGACCAATAGGTTAAAATTGTGTTTTTGGGATCTCTTGTTGCCTAATTATGTATGCTTTTCACATACTCCATAAAATAAAAGTCTGATTATAGCATTCACAGGAATTTCCTTGCCCTTTTAAATGCTTAGATCTGGTTTTGGTATGCTATTTAGTAGGATTTGACCGAGGATCCTAAATCTTGTGATTTACTTACCATGTAAAGCTTACGTAAAGCTCATTCATTTAATAGGGTGGACTAACTTTGAGTTGGTAGATTAAAAGTTCTTTGGATAGAAGAGCAGGTGTGATCTGATTTCTACGCAAATGAAATTTATATTAGTTGGGACAGGCTTTTGGTTTGTTTCCTCACACTGTTAGCTGTCCATCTTGTCGAAATTAAATGAAACACAATTAGAGCAAATGTAAAGCTACGAATTGAACTAAGTAAAACTTCTAGAAGTTCCTTTGTAGTTTTTATCCAAAGGAAGAGAGGAAAGGGGGATATCATTTGATCCTTGTTATGCTTATTTCATATCTTATGGCAGGGGAAAAGCAAAAAAATGGAGTTCTCCAGACCTAAAAAGGATTACCCTATTGCTATTGGGAAGTATGCTATGAGATTTCTGAAGGACAATGACTCAGATGTTCCAAAATGTCAAGCTGAGGCGCCATTGACTCCAGATAGGATATCTGACGGGGGAATTGTGGACACATCATGGGAAGACCATTTGACAGAGGTATGGATGTGTTTACATGTTAAATATGAACCTGCCTCTCTTCTTGTGCTCCACTGATCTCTTTAAATCTCGTTTCGTTGTGGAATGAAAATATTTTAGACTTTTTCCTTACGGCTTAAATCAGTTCCTTCTTGGGGTTATACTCATTGCTCCTTGTTTTTTTGGCTTATCATTCTAATTGATATTCATAATCTTTCATGCAGGAGAACCTCTTCTACTCTGTCCCGCTTGGTGCAATGGATGCTTATAGAATATCTATTGAATCTCATGTGCAACTCTGTGAGGTAAGCATATAGACCATTATAATTTGGCCAGCTTTACTTTTACATCTTCTGCATTATTGAATAGCAACTTGTGCTCCAATCATAACAATTTGTTGACCTTTGTGTAAAAACAAGTATCAGCGACTCTTAATCAGTCATCCAACTTTTTTTATCCAAGGCCTTTTCAGGAAGGGAATCCAACTGAACTGACCCACATTCTTGTTGTGAGGACACTGCTTGGTTATTCAAGTTGGCTCTAATTGGTATTGGATGGAGCCATCCTACTGCTTTATTCTTTTGCTTGATTATCCCTATATGGAGAAGTTTATCTATTCATGCCCAAGAGGCTAATACCTAAAGACTAAAGTAATGAGTGGACAGAGGGGAAAAGATGTATACTTGCTTTCTTTGATCTTATGATGTGCTGCACTTCTTAAAATTGGACTTGCTGACAAATGATGGTTTGCTAAATAAGGTAGCTTATGTATAGGGGAGAAATTGGTCTTGGAGTAAGCGAGCCAAGTTAGATCCGTATTCTTGAGTTGGCTGTGTTTTATGGTCTCACACTTAATATATTTTTCCTTATCAAAAAAAAAATAAAATCTTTGGCTAGTGTCGGTTTTTGAGAACTTGGTCTTAGCATAACACCAGGATGCGTGAAAAATATGCAATGTACCTTTGATTGGTAATGGAAAAAACATGGGGAAATGTGATCTCTTTCTCTGGCAGTATGTTTCAATGAGAATAAATTTTCCTACTTCACCATGTATCAAATAATATAAAAAAACTACTCCTAGCTTACTTTTATTGTCTTTAGGTTTGTGGTCAGTAGCTTGGTTGAGATCTTTTTGACATTTCTTGAGGATCTATTTTATAATTGATAAGCTCAGTTATTATCAGCTTAATCCAGTCAGCTTTGATTGTTTGGTTTTCTGCACTTAGGCTATGAATTGTGAAAAAGGTAGTTGTGTGGCTGCATTTCTTGCTCCCAACTGACTTTCTGGTGAGCGGCAAAAGCGCTAGCATCTTAGACGTCATTTACTTGGAAATTACATTTACTTTTTGGACATGGGGAATATGTTTTTAGTACTAAAGGCCGAAACTTAATGTTTTTTTGATAACCGTGATGTCCGGGCCAGCTTGCGTGCACCTCAACTAGTTCTACGGATACCTGCTACCTCCCACTAGCAATAGGTTCCAGGTAACTCTATCCACCAAGGGTTGGATATATGGGAAGAAATCACCTAGTATTTTTTGTCTCCGCTGGGAGTTGAACCTGAGACCTCATGGTTCTCACCCACGTCATTGACCACTAGGCCAAACCCGTGGATGCAGATTTTATGACTTCAATTGGAGAGTGGATCCACCTTTATATACTGAAGGGATGTAGTTTTTACTTTTTAATGTCTTGTGACATATATTGCTCTTCTATAGTTTTCATATTGTTGCTTGACATAAGTAGTCGGCATTTTCTGCTCTCCCTGATGGTATAGTTTGTATATCTGATTTTCGGAACTCTAGTCTGATGCATTCCCTACTTGTGTACTTTAACTTCATGAGTTTCTTGCACTGCATGCGTATGCTTTTGTTCTTCTGGTGGTAATATCTGTTTTCAAGACTGCTAATCCTGGGCAGCAACATCTTACATGAATGAGTTGGTTTGTCAATACCTAGCACTAAAAACACCACCATGCCAGCAGCTGTAAGCTGTTAGAGATAAAGTAGAAAGAGTTGCAACTTTACTGTATATGGACAACCTTGTAACCTTGAAGGATTATGCTAGCTTTAGCTGTATGCTTTTGTGTTTTCATCTTACTTGTTGATGCTGGTGTATACAATCCAACCTTGTTCCTGTAAGGATTATGCTACCTCTTGCTGTATGCTTTTATTTTTTTTTCCGTACTCGGTTGATTCTGGTATATTATTTGAAATTCCAGAGGACAGGTAGTAGCATGCAAGAGGAGGCGGAGACATCCGCATGTGATGCAGTTGCAGGTATCTTGTTTATTTTTGTTTTTTGTATTTTTGGTGATTTGTCTCCTGCTCGTTCTATTTTTTCCAGTTGCTAAATTTTTTGACCAATGAGTTTGTGCATGCATATTTTGGATCTCAAGATTGTGCATTTGAAGTGGATGATGGAGAAACAAGTGCATATGATAGGTCAGTTGCCTTAGAAGGTAGCAAATCATCAAGACTTCCCCAGAAGACACGGAAGATCCACCTGAAGGCTTACAGTGGTAGACCATATGATGTTGGCGCTGATTCACTATTTACACAATGTGTGGAAAATAGAGTTGGCCCTCATCAATCTATGCTGCTGGGGAAACGACCAGCAAGCAATGTTAATGTGTCTGTTCCAACCAAGCGTGTGCGTACTGCTTCTAGGCAGAGAGTTCTTAGTCCCTTCGGTGCATCAACAGCTGGATGTGTTCAGTTTCCAACCAAAACAGATGCTTCAAGTGGTGATAGCGGTTCATTTCAGGATGATCACAGTACATTGCATGGTGGATCCCATATGAATAGCTTGGAAGTTGAATCCGTGGGTGACTATGAAAAGCATTTACTGTTCGACTCTGCTGAAGTATCAAAACCTAAAAAGAAGAAAAAAGCAAAGCATCTGGTACTTGACAAGTTGCTATGTCTCAGAAGATAAATTAAGAAATTTGAATTATATGCCGTGCACCTCTTCTAAGATTGCTAGCTGTTGTTTGCATTCTCATTGTTGCAGGGTTCTGCCTATGGGCAGAGATGGCATGTTGATTCTAATTATCAAACCAACCAGGTAATTTCCTTTTTCCTTTCAACATTGAGACTCAGTAATCCGCTGAAATGTGATGATATTCAGAGGCGGACCAAGGATTTCAAAGTCACTAATGCACCACCACTTTTAGTGTAAATCTATCATTTGCCATAGAAACCAGATAAGGCCGTGCATTTTGTTGGGTTTGTCAGTTTTGGATTAATTTCTGTTCATGTTATTAGCTTAACCCTTACAGAATAACAGTAAGTTCGATTTTTTCTCTCTTTATTCACATATATTGAATAGAAAAAATAACAAGCCAAGCAAGTTCCTCTATCAATTAGATAATTTGATGAAATGAATAACTCAATTTTGGTACGTTTTGTGTTAAGTTAAATTAATTGACCGTTAAATTGTTGATATATTTATTTATCTCAAATTCTGAAGAATTCAATCTTTGTCTTGCAAAATGAAAAGGGGTAGACTTTTTTGTTAATATTGAAGGATTTTTAGTAGAATAGACTGAAAACAAGAACGGAGGAAAAGAAAAGAAAGGAAAAACAGAGGTTTTACTTTTTGAGAAGACAAAAAACTACAAAAGGACTTTAAAAGAAAAGAAGAAAACAAAGAAAAGATAAAAGTAGAGGGGTCCTACTGGTTGAAAAAACAAGGAAGAAGAAAAGTGAAAGGAAAAAGGAGAAGATGAGTCCTGGTTGAAATAAACTTGAACTCCGGTTCTTAGTAAATCCGAACTCAAGCTTCGATGTGTAAAAAAGTCTCAACAGGGCCTCCAACACAGCACACCCCTTCGCTGCTCATGATGGGGGGGGGGGGGG
>NW_017671346.1:14465-93898 GCF_001879085.1 Nicotiana attenuata
GGGGGTTGACAGGTCTTTTATATAGGCCTTTTAGATATATACACATGCACAGATTTTTGCAGCGCCTACGGGTGCTTAGGCACAGTAGGTGATATGTGTAGGTCCCTTTGATGATACTGAACCTGCCCTCTATTAGGAAATGATCCCACTAATTGCTGCCTTAGAGTAACTTTTAATTGAGCTGTTTTCTTTTAACATAGTGCTTCAATCTTTTTCTTCCTTTTCTGTATTTTTTTCGTTAGCATGGGGTGTTATTACTTTAACATTCGTAATCATTTTTTCAATTTTGTTCTCTTTTTCCAAAAGTTCCTGTCCAAGTTGGAACCAACTACCCCCTTTTTCTCTGATCTGCTGGTTATTGATGTATCACTACGCGTCCGTGTGCGTATTTTCTTATTCCTCTTTTCATGGGGGCGGTATTGTAGTTTCATGTCTTCCTCATCTTATCTTTTCTTGGTAAATCTTTCTACATCTTATCTTAAGGAATTTGAATGAGCTGTTTTCTTACATAAACATACCTGTATTCTCCAGATTAAGCAAGGTTAGAATGAATGCTACGGTGCCATTGCAAATGGCTGGGAACCATATATTTTATGCCCATATCTCTGAATATTAGTTGTATACCCTCTTTTACTATGGAAGCCTTGTTGGGGAGCCATATGATTTCTGCTGTTCAGATTAGTCAGACATTATTCATAAGTTCAATTCAAACTCTTACGGCAAGCCAACAAGGGACGGCACCATAGTTAAAACTAAAAGTCGATTTCAAAAGCGTACTCAAATGTTATAAGATTTCTAGACTGTTTTCTGGAAAGAGTTCCATCCCATTTTCCTTGTTTTCTCTTTGGGACTGAGGTTATAGGAAACACAATATAGTAAATGTCTTGAGCAATTGGGCTAATCAGACTAAAGTATGTTAGAGAAGATGTGATATTACCTCTTGATGCAATTCAAGAGCTGTCAGTTTTGGTAGCCCATATTCTGAGAATTGAGATTGTTAATGTACATTTTCCTGATACCAAATTCTTTTGTAGCGTATTTAGTCGATGGTCTATATGTATTTGATGTAACATTTAATGTAATACTTGTTGAATTCATCATGAACTGTTTAGTTTCAGAGAGATCCTTCCAGAAAGAGATTGGAGAGCCATCAACTTGAATCAAACGGTAGCAGCGGTATAGCTTATTCTAACTTGCATCGAATTTAGAGCTTGTTATGGAATGTGTTTCTTGTCATGTTAAGGGCTGTCTACATTTTGAAGGTTTATTTGGTCAACATAATGCAAAGAAGCCAAAGATGCTGAGGCAATCACTTGAAAATTCTTTCGAGAATAATGCCCCTATTGGTGGATCTATTCCATCTCCAGTTGCCTCCCAGATGAGTAACATGTCCAACCCGAATAAACTTATTAGGATGCTTAGTGGAAGGGACCGGAGTAGGAAAGCCAAAACTTTGAAGGTACTCAAGTTTATCTCAGCTAGAATTTCTTTCTTTCTTTCAATTTTGCCCATTTGCTTGCATGGATGCCGGTTTGGAGGTTTAGCAGATTAAAGAAAAATATATTAGATCATATCTGGAAAACAAATTTGATCATCTACAATCTCATGCAGATGCCTGCAGGACAACCAGGTTCAGGAAGTCCATGGTCACTATTTGAAGACCAGGTTGGTTTCTTATGCATATGATATGGACCTTCTTCTGCGTATTCCTACTGTTTCTTTTGGCTAGCATGCATATAAAAGGAATTGACTTCAAATTAGGCACTTGTTGTCCTGGTGCACGACATGGGTCCAAATTGGGAGCTTGTAAGTGATGCCATCAACAGTACCTTGCAATTCAAGGTGAGCGGTAGTTACATGTTTTCATACCATCTTTTACCTAGACATACACAGAACTCGCTTTTACCCCATCTTGGCGTTCTTTATTGTATTTAATGTTTCTTTTTTATCATGGCTTTTTTTATTACCTTTTCACTGCTTTTAAGCAGTCATGTTCAATTCATGCAGTGTATATATCGCAAACCTAATGAATGCAAGGAACGACATAAAATACTTATGGACAGAACTAGTGGTGATGGCGCTGATAGTGCTGAAGATTCAGGATCTTCTCAACCATATCCTTCAACATTACCTGGCATTCCCAAGGTTCAATATTTGTTTACTTCCGTTGTTTCCTTGAGCTCAAAGCTTTTTATAAATCAGTTCGAATGAACACATGCAGGGAAGTGCCAGACAGCTGTTTCAGCGTTTGCAGGGGCCAATGGAAGAGGATACGCTCAAATCTCATTTTGAGAAGATCATCTTGATTGGAAAGAAATATCTTTTACGGAGGATTCAGGTATGTTCTTGCACTAGCATTTATCTATAAATTGTGTCTTGGCTATGTTAGGTAAATTAACTGTTCTAGCCTGCCAGTTTAGCCTTTTTAGCAACCATTGGTCAGCGTTGTAGGGTTGCAAAATGTGATTCGTTATAATTTAGTCAAGTCTCTGCCATAGTTTAGGTTTTTAATGTCCCAAATATGCACAATATGTTCTGTTGGTCGTCGGAAGTCTAATAAATTCAGCTCCTAGTTTAACTTTTGTTATGAAGATTAAATTGTTTTTCTAATTAGGAAATTAAGAAATGAAGTGTTAGCAAAATCGACTTAGTTCGGAGAAGTGGCATAAGACTTTATTACATGCAAAGTGACCTAAGATTTCATAACGTGCAAACTGGCCTACAATTTTATATCCTTTGCGAAGGTTAGTTCGGGATATTCTTCCTTGAAAACTTGTTGCGTTATATGCTTTCAATTATTATGCTATAGGTCAATTCATCAATCGAGGAAGAGACTGACATGGTATTATTAGTACCTGCCTTGTCGTGCAGATATTGATGACTTTTTTTTTTCCTGTGTTACAGAAAAGGAAACATCAACTATCTTAAATTTTGGCATATTTCCAAAGAAGAATAATCTAGATGCTGCCGCAAGTTTTAAAACTTTTGACTACAAACTATTAGAGTTAAAGGCGGCGTTTGTCTGTAGTTTTTTTTTTTTTTTGGGGAATCTTGCAAAACGTTTTTTTTGGAAACGTGTTTGTTTAAGTTTTTGTAAAAATTTCTTGCAAAAAAAATTCGAAGACTTTTTCAGAGAAAAATTATTCTTCTACTCATAGAACACTTGCAAATCTTCAAAAACGACAACTATTCTTGGATGTTTAGTTATACAAACATTTTTTTCTAAAAGACTTTCAAAAAGCTGTCCGGATAGATCCTTAATGGTGCTCTGATGCTTCCCACAGAGTTTTTCTGTTAATCTAGATGCTGTCACTAGTTTTAAAACATTTGATTCCGAATGATTGAAATACGTCTTACTGATTTGATAGAATAGAGCAGATTGGGTTATATACTTTCAAGGAATCATAATTGGATAAACTATTGTAGTTATTATTAATGATGGTCGTTGTCTATGGATCAGTTGAAGGTATGCTCAATATGCTGTAGAAGTTACTCCTCCTTTAGGTTTGACATATTCAAACAAGTTGTTGATTGGAAGGGAATTAGATGCGCCAGGTTTGGTTGCTTCCCTGAAGTGTTATCTGATCGAATCAACTACGAAAGCCTTAGCGCACTGATCAGGAAGAGAAAAAGGAAGAGGATTTTTCTTTGGATAAAGCAGAAGCGCTGGCCTCTTTGGCTATAGCTAATCTGAATTTGTAACCGCTCATCTTTGGGCAGGAGTTGTCAGAACTTGCCCAGGCAAAGGAGTGAGTGAGTGTCGTACGCGGTGCTTGTGGAGCTGTATATCATAAAAAGGAAAAGCCTTATCGCGATAACTTATTTTGCTGGATAATATACTTTCAACTAATTTCGATGTGATTAAGTACTGGAAATTTTTACTCCAACCTTATCGTGTTATTCACTGTGATTAAGTACTAGAAAATTTTACATTCTGACATAGACATTGAAATTTTTAATAAAGGTGGTGTCTAAGCTAACTTGTGTATACCTGGACTAATCAATTGCGTACCCTACTCATATCACATGTATATGTACCGGCTAAGTGTGTTTTCTAAGGCTTAAATAGATGGGAAGACTTAAGTTAGTGTCACTTCTGTTGGGATTCGAACCTTGGGTTCTAAGGTTTGTTCCCAACTCGTTGATCACCAGGCCACCCCCTTGGAGGCTAGACATATCATGTTTAGTTTTCAGATTTTGGTACGAAGATATCAAAATTGTTGTGGAGAAATCAGCGTAATAGGATTGTCGATTACTCTCTCCCAGTTTCGCTTATCCTAGTGTATATTGGAGAATTGGGTATAGTTGGACAACAGAGTAAATAGTTGCAGCATTAGGGGAAGAGTACTGGATTCATTTTTTCAAATATCTAAGTGTATGGACAGTCAGTAACCTCTTGTTCTCTTTATATTTGCTTTATATACTTATGAGTTCTAAGT
The DNA here is from genome assembly GCF_001879085.1 of Nicotiana attenuata. Lineage (NCBI taxonomy): Eukaryota > Viridiplantae > Streptophyta > Magnoliopsida > Solanales > Solanaceae > Nicotiana > Nicotiana attenuata. The sequence goes on from NW_017671346.1 coordinate 18,905, forward strand.
GATTATAATGTTTAGTTTCTTTTTTATGAAGGGTGGTAACCATGATTTGAAGCAACTCCAGCAACCCCACGATTCTCACATGCTTGCTCTTTCCAAACATTGTTCAAATAATCTGAATGGAGGACCTATTCTTACGTAAGTTTATCTTGAGTGTAATCCAGAAGTCGGCCTTTTCCTATTCGGCCTAACTGAAGCTTGGATGTTAACTCTTTTTTCCCTTTTCTTCTGGTCCACTATTTTGGTTTAATGAAGGCCTCTGGATCTGTGTGATGCACCTTCGTCTAGTCCAGACTTTCTTTCTGCTGGATTTGAAGGTCCACACTCAAGTGGGTTATCTATCTCGAGTCAGGGGGGAGGACCATTGGTTCCTGCATCTGGTGCAAATTCTGGAGTGCAAGGATCCCCCAATATGATTCTTGGAAACAACTTTCCATCATCATCAAGTCCGCTAAATGCATCTGTCAGGTAATGAATGTTTAAGCTTAAAACTATGTATTGGATCCTGTCATTTTCTCATCAAGTGCTGATATGGGTAATAATACTCCCGGGATGGTAGATTTGCTGTTCCGAGATCTGCATCTTTTCCAGCTGATGAGCATCAGAGATTGCAGCAATTTAATCAAATGTTATCAGTGGGAAATATGCAGTCCAATATGTCTGCTCCTGGAGCTCTTGCAGGCAGTGATAGTGGCGGTGCTCGTACACATCCCAGCGGCAACAGCATGAGGACGATGTCTGGGTTAAATAGAGGTATCCCAATGGCAAGGCCTGGGTTTCAGGGAGTTGCATCATCATCTGTGCTGAATTCTGGGAGCATGCTTTCTTCTGGGATGGTAGCAATGCCAAGCACTGTAAATATGCACTCTGGAGTGAGCTCTAATCAAGGGAATCCAATGTTGAGACCTCGTGATATCTTGCACATGATACGGGTAAGTCAATTTTGGCTCCAAATTGCTCTTTTCCCCTGGTTAACATCTGTTATCGCACCATTGGTAAAGCTATAGTTGGTTGTGTTTTCTTGACTTTCTGCTTCAGGTTAGTGCAGTTATTAACTCGTTTCATATATGAAAATTTCGAGCTTGTTAGACTTCATTATGAAATGATAGGTGAAAATACATTCTCCTCTCTGCAAGAAATTTCACGAGCTAACTTAGTTTCTCGTCATTTTTAACCAGTAAACCCTGACTTTAGGCATCTATGCTGAATAAGTTCTGAAGTGAGCATCTATGGGATTACACCAAGGCCCTGCGCTTAGCCCATTCTTATTTGCCTTGGTGATGGATGCTTTGACACACCATATTCAAGGGGAGGTGCCATGGTGTATGTTATTTGCTGATGACATAGTTCTAATTGACGAGACGAGGGCCGGTGTTGACGAGAGATTGGAGGTTTGGAGACAGATTCTCGAGTCTAAGGGTTTCAAATTGAGCAGGTCTAAGACAGAGTACCCGGAGTGCAAGTTTAGCGCTGAGTCGAGGGAAGTAGGCGGGGACGTGAGGCTTGGGTCACAGGTCATCCCCAAGAGAGATAGCTTCAAGTACCTTGGGTCGGTGATTCAGGGGGACGGCGAGATCGACGAGGACGTCACTCACCGCATAGGGGCGGGCTGGATGAAATGGAGGCTTGCATCTGGAGTCTTGTGTTACAAGAAAGTGCCACCGATACTCAAAGGTAAGTTTTATAAAGCTGTGGTTAGACCGGCCATGTTGTATGGGGCAGAGTGTTGGCCGGTTAAGAACTCCCATATCCAGAGGATGAAAGTAGCAGAGATGCGGATGCTGAGGTGGATGTGCGGGCACACTAGGATAGACAAGATTAGGAATGAAGATATTCGGAAGAAGGTGGGTGTCGCCCCTGTGGATGACAAGATGCGGGAAGCGAGGCTCAGGTGGTTCGGGCACGTGCAGAGGAGAAGCCTTGATGCACCGGTGAGGAGGTGTGAGCGGTTGGCCGTGGTGGGTACGAGGAGAGGTAGAGGGAGACCTAAGAAGTATTGGGGAGAGGTGATCAGGCAGGACATGGTACGACTGCAGATTTCCGAGGACATGGCCCTTGATAGGAAGGCCTGGAGGTCAAGCATTAGGGTTGTAGGATAGGGGTAGTAGAGCTTTCCTTACTTCATACCGGGGGTGAGGCGGGGTTGGATTAGGGTTGATCTTAGATGGCTTGCAGTTTATGTTGAACCCACACTATTCTTGCTGTTTATCTTAGCCCCGGGCCTCAGACTCTGGTTACTGTTATTGCATGTCATTCATCTTTTGGTTTTTATGCTTCTGTTACTATAACGGTTTCTACTGGAGTTACTAATGAATTCTCTTTTCTTATTTTTTATTTCCGTCTTTCTGAGCCGAGGGTCTATCGGAAACAGCCTCTCTGCCCTATCGGGGCAGGGGTAAGGTCTGCGTACACATTACCCTCCCCAGACCCCACTATGTGGGATTTTACTGGGTAGTTGTTGTTGTTGTTGTTGTTGTTGTTACTTCCCATGTTTGAAAAAGAATGAACCTATTTTCTTTTTAGCCCGTTTCAATAAGAATGAGCCCTTTCTAAATTTGGAAACAATGTAATTTTAAACTTCCCAGTTTACCCTTAATAAAATGATTTATAGCTACACAAATATCTATGGATTGTTTTAGACCACAAGTTTCAAAAGTATTCAGTTCTTTCTTAAACTCCGTGCCCAGTCAAATAGGTTCATTCTTTTTGAAACGGAGAGTATAAATTTATAACGGAAGAAGTATAAATTTATAGAAAACACATCTGTGCGTTCAGTATGCTCTTTGGCCTGGCTTATTTAACTGGCAAGCCTAAGTATACCAGTGTTACCATGTGAAACATGGTTTCAGCTGGTTTACACTGTTGAAGCAGTTATAACTGGGTCTAAATGATCGTGTTGAACAACATGTGAATTGAAGAAGTTTAATTAGACCAGCATGAATGTCCTGCAATGTGAATTGTTTGTCGATTAGGTTCATTTACAATTGATAGATTAATGCCCATTGAAAAGTGGAGCTCTTTTTGGGGATTCTCGCGGAGAGCAAAGGAGGGGTAGGATATGCTGTTAAAAATCAAGCTGTTGCCACATCAGGAAAAAACAATATGGAGAAGGTGAAGGCAGTTAGATTTAGATGAGCCCCACTGAGAATCTTATATTTTATGAGACTAATTTTTTTTGATAACCGTGGTGTCCAGGAAGGCTTATGCATACCTCGACTAATTTCATGGGATACCTGCCACCCCCTACCGGCAACATAACTCTATCCACTAAGGCAGACTTAGACAGATAGGAAGAAATCACCTAGTGTTTTTGCTTCCGCTGGGATTTTAACCTGAGACCTCATGGTTCTCACCCACTTTATTGACCACTAGGCCATACCCTTGGATGCAGATTTTATGACTTTCATTGGAGAGTGGATCCACCTTTATATACTGAAGGGATGTAGTTTTTACTTTTTAGTGTCCTGTGACATATTTTGCTCTTCTATAATCTTCATATTGTTGCTCGACATAAGTATTCTGCATTTTCTGCTCTCCCTGATGGTATAGTTTGTATATCTGATTCTCGGAACTGTAATCTGATGCATTCCCTGCTTGTATACTTTTAACTCTCACCTCCTTGGGATTTTGGTTTGATGACACTGTATGTGTTCTGCTTTTGCAGCCTTCACAGAATCAGGAAGCTCAGAGGCAAATTCCTGAGCTCCAGAAAGGAAACAGCCAAGGAGTCCCTCCTTTTGGTGGGTTAAGTTCCTCTTTCCCTAACCAGACTGCCCTCTCACCTGTTTCATCACGCCCACTTCATCATCAGCAACCACATCCTATATCTTCACAGCAGTCACTTGTGCATAGCCCTCATCATCCTCATCTTCAAGGGGCCAGTCATGCCACGAACTCGCAGCATCAAGCTTATGCAATTCGCTTAGCTAGAGAGAGGCACCTGCAACAGCGGCTTTTACAGCAGCAGCAGCAACAACTCTCACATACGCAGCCCCATCTTCCTGTATCATCTTCATTGCAGAATAGTCCTCAAATCACTTCACAATCTTCTTCTCCACCAGTATCACATTCTCCTTTGGCATCCCCCGCCTCAGTGTCTCCAATGCCACAGCATCAACTAAAACATCCATTTCCGGCTCATGGGCTTGGACGAACTGCACAAACTGGGGGTAGTAGTTTAACTACTCAGATGGGCAAGCAAAGGCCACATCAGACAGGACAGCAGCAGCTTCAAAATGCTAGCAGGCACCATCTCCCACAGCGCCAGCAGTCAGAGTCTCAAAAACAATCTAAAGTTTCGAAGGGAGTCGGGAGAGGGAAAATGATGACACATCAGAACATGCAGATTGATCCCTCTTTATTGGATGGCCTTCCTACTGAGCAAGTCAATCAATCTGCAGAGAAAGGTGAGCAAACCACTAAGTTACTGCAAAGTCAGGGAGTGTATTCAGGGCCAGGATGCAGCCTGGTCCAGCCTGCAAAGCAAATGGTGAGTCAGACGCAGCAACCCCACTCTAAGATTTATTCTGGCCAAGTGCCTCCATCCAAAAAGCAGCAAATTCCCTCCATCCAACCTCTTGCATCATCGGGTGTATTAGGTCCTAAATCACCCCACCAATCTGTTCCATCCTCGGTTGTAGGTTCTTCCAACCACAGAATGTTGATGCATCCACAGCCGCAGGTGCAACTGCAGCCAAAGTTGATGACTCAAAGTCAAGCAGCTCTGCAAGGGGGGCTGCAACGGAACCAGTCAGTGAATTCTGATCCACCAAAGTTGCAATCTTGTGAACCTCAAAGTGAACAACACAATATGTGCGACACTTCACAGATAGGTAAAACACCCCCGCAGGACTGCAACAGTTTAACTAATGCCGCAGAGGTTTCTGCCCCAGGGGTTTCTCAAATGAAGGCTGCAGTCCCATCATTTGATTCAATTGGGACCCCACCAACAAATTCTGCTGGCAGCGAGACAGTACCAGAAGTCATCCAAGGGGTAAGCCAAAGGCAATCTTCTGGAAACTTTTCTCCTATTGGGCCTGATGCTAGTGTTCAATGGAAGCAAGAGTCTTCCGAGTTACAGCCTCCCTCACCAGTGACCCAGCCCCAGTCAAACCAGAAACAACTACAGCAGCAGCCACCATTGCAACATTCAGATCAGGCTTTACAAGCAGGGAATAGAAGTTTGTTTGCTAAACACAGCGAATCTAGACCGGATTGAGGCACACTCAAAATATCAAGGATTGCTCTTTTCGCGACTAGCCAATTCCTTCGGCATGCCTTTGAAACAGGAATTTACAGGTAATTTTTATTTGGTCTCGATTAGCTGGTGTTGATATCGAAAGGTTAAAAAAAACTCATACTTGAAATGCTTTCAAAGAAACATAACTTTCTACTCGTAATACCATAATTAATGTCAATTCTTTACACCTGCAAGATTGATATGATCAGATCCCAGTAAGACAAGTCTAAATGTAGTGATGTGCCTTTAGGAGGCTTTAGATTTAATACTTCCCCTAGTTTTTGGTTGAGATAATTTAGGTTCTTGATTAATCCTATTTTCAACATGGCAAAATATATAGTATAAGTTGTTCATTCTTGCTTATTTTATTGTTCAGACGAAGCTCGTTGTGCCTGAGGGCATCACATCAGGACGAGATGGTGAAATTCAAGGTTTTGCTGTCGTAGAGGATCATCCGCTTAAATTTTCTGTTTTGTATAGTATTTGTTGCCCTAGAGGCCTCAGGAAGGGTAGGGACAGATGTAGAGGTAGGTGTACAGGCTCTCTCTCTTCTTCTTTTTCCCCCCTCCCCCCCCCTTCAATTACCTCTCATTTTTCTTCAAGCCTCTTGTTCCACCTGCTCACTAGAGGGGGTCCTATTTGATTTTGTCCCCATAGATCATCCCATGTATTATAGCCCTTTTTGTATTCAAGGGGATAGCTATCATTTTTATGGCCAAAGGCTGTGGAAAATCTTGTAAATATTAGGCATGTGTATACTTCATATTTGTCATAACAGTCATCAGTCATGACTGCTCACCCTCCTGGGAGCTTGTGCAATTCTTGTAATTTTCCTATTAGCATTGCAAATCTTGAAACGGGATTCAATTGCGCATATAGATAGGACAGCTCCTCGGAAGACTGATCTCTAAGTACGCAGAATTGGATCTTGGTCTATTAGACATTGTTCTTGTTAATCTTAACGAGGGTCCATTTTTGGAACTGGCTCAGTGAATTACCAGTAGACATAAAGGAAGAAAGTCTCATGCATGCCAATGGTAAATCTGAGACCTTCCTTCCCAGCAACTAATATCAGGATATCAGGGCCAGGGAAGATATTATGATACATAAATTCACTTTTATGACTGTCAAATTCACAGGCCACACCACTCGACGGATTGTTTAAAGGTTATTTGTTTATCATTAGGAATCTGTCATTATCTTACCAGTCTGGTCAGTGAAACATTTGTATTCCGACTTCCAGCAAAGTCATATTAACTAAGATGTATAAATCTATAAAAAGACATTTTCCTCGTAAAATAATTAACAGCTTAACTCCTTGAAACTTGGTGCATTGCTCTTTAAACATTTCGGACGTCAAATCTAAATTCCCAGGCAATCTTGAAGATCTTACTAAAACTGTCAGCAATTATGGCATTTAAACTCTTTGACTAGCTTGCACATTAATTTCACTTATTCATTTGCGCATAATCTTTGAACATAGAACGTAATCTACAAAAGTAGCCCAGAAATAAAAGGAGAGTTACATCAAAAAGTACATGATATGCACTCCAAGAAAGCACCATTCCAAATAGCAGATGGAGAAAAATCCACCTATCCTTAATCCCATATCAAGGAGATGTAAATAGCTGCCTGCAAATTTAGCAGTAAGAGCAATAATTAACAATCACTTCCTCTAAAAGTTTAGGCAACTGGATTGTAAGTAAGATTGTCTAAAGCAAGCATCAGAACTCAGTGTCACAAGGTGAAATCATACTACCGCGTAGGGTACCAAGAACCGAACTTTTAAAAAGCATAAACAGTTACTGTCCCCAATTCTAAGATCCCTCCAATCATATACAGAAACTATATTCTTGATCTGGGCTGTGGGTCATACAAACAAGTTCGAATGTCACAGCAGATGCTAATAGAAAGCATAACCTATTAGAAAATGAGCAGAAAGAAAGAATCAGTAACTTTAAAATGAAAAAGGATCCATCTTATTCCATAGTTATTGGTGCAACAGCTACTACAGATATTCTGGATATCTTTATGTTAATTTAAATCTTGTCTACAAACTGAATCCTCCAGCAGATATGAACTCTACCACAGAACAAATCTAGATTCCTACTTAAAAGAGCAAAATAAATTGTAATTATTCCTAAGAATCATTAAGAAACAAACGTTAGAAACATGAAGATATCCCTAAACAAGAACATCGTGTTATGCCAAACACATGAAAGTCGAATGCAATCTCCTCTGATGAACTTTCTTATTCATTTTAGCATCAAAGACTATCTCCATCCCAAGAAATGTTACGAACGAGTTCAAAATTCTTGAGCCACCTTCACTTTCTTATGCGATCCAACGACCCTATTAATAGTATCAATCAGATTCCTCTGATTCTCAAGAATCATTTCCATTCTCCTTTTCTCCATCTCCATTCTATACCTCTCTGTCTCCTTCATCATCTCGATTTTCTTATTCTCCATTCTCATAAACCTCTCCGCAAAACCCCTTATTTCTGCAGCCAATTCACTCCCTCCAACACTCCCTTCATTCTCTTCATCTTCCTCTTCATTCACTTCTTCCTCGACATCATCATCCTCGTCGTCATCCTCAATAGCCACATTCCCAAAATAGGCTTTTCTTTTCTCATTCATTGGATTCCTTATCCCTTTCATTACGTCAAAGTTTCGATCTTTTTGATCAAGAATGTTAAAATTTCGATCTTTCACCATCCTATTGACATTTCTATGGTCAACAACATTCACATTCTCATTCCCATTCATACACATTAAGCCCATTTCGCCACGAACAATATGATTAATACTTTTAGACTTATTTTTCCTCATATCCATATAACTAACGGCATCAACTTCATCACTATCAGTATTATTATCATAATAATACCTCTGATGATCAGCAGCAGTAGAATTCAGATTCGAAATCGAATTCGAATTCTGTTGACATTTCACCATGGCAACAGGATGGGCCGAAATAGGTAAAGGCCCACGCTCCATACGATCCATTAGGTCAAAATACTGCCATGAATTCGGGTAGGGTTTGAGTCTTTCGGCCCGATAACGTTTTCGGAGCTTCTCGATCTTGTGACGGCATTGAGTGGCGGATTTTGACGGCTCATCGAATCCGCAACGAGCTGCTACTGTAATGGCTACTTCTTCCCATTGGCTAGCTTTGAGCTGGCCTTTTTTTAAAGAGTACCATTTTTCTTGATAAGCTTGAATTAAATTGAAAGTTTCCTGATGGGTCCATGGGAGAGGTTGGGTTTTTTTCTGGGGTGATGGGGAGATTTGGGGCTGGGGGTGGGTTGATTCAGGGGGTGGGAGGAGGAGGGGTGGTGGGGGAGAAGAGGAGGAGCTAGCCATGGATATTGAGTTTATGTGGAAATGTTATTTTTGGGTGTTGGGAGAAATAGGGATTTGGATGGTGGGGGGTGGTGGATTTATGTGGAGGGGGAGGGGTGGGTGGGGAGGACGGTGGCAGAGATGAATGGCGGTGGTGGGTGGGGGTGGTTGTTTTGGTAGTTGGTGGTGGGTGGTGCTGCCCATATTGTTGCCATAGATAGTGGGTGGCCCAGGAGAAAGGTGAACTATTGATAACCTTAAATGGACCCCAAAGCCCAGAAGCATACAAAAGTAATTTCTCAGTAAGAAGGCCTTTGGCCCATAGTTGATATACCAAGGCCTTAAGCTGGAAATTCCCATTCATTTGTGTGGAATTTACACAAACCACTATTATTTAGTGGCTATTAACTTCTCATAGCTATCATATACATAATTACTTCCTATAGCTACTAGTTAATTGTTACGCGGTTGTATCGAGGTATTCACGTTACTGAATTGATGAATACAGTAGTGAAATTCGCCTAAAAAATAGGGGAGTCCAGCTGTGCGACCGTATTCGTGCTACAGTATTAGCTATATTCGTGCTACTGTATTCATGAATACAGTAGCGGAATTTGCCTAAAAAATAGTGGAACCCAGTTGTTTAATAATGGAAAGAGGATCAATTAGCGTGTATCACTCCTAATTTAACTCAACAAAATTACTTCTACATAAATTTCGTTGCTACTGTGCCGTATTCCATGTATTCGCGCAACTATATTTATAAATACAGTGAGGTAGTCAAGAAATAGGGTGTATACCTGTTTAACCAAAAATTGGTTAATTCGGTCAAAACTTACTATAAGAAGTACTCGGGGTACTGATAACCAAGAAATTCTATATTTACTTAAGGATAAGAAAGGAAATTAGAATATGAGATAGCAAAAATAGCCAATAGTAAGCAAAAGAAAGTAATTGTATTCCAATAATAATCAAAACGTGTTTGTACAAATGATATCTCTTTCCTTTTTATAGAATCTATGAGTATAACGTCTTTCTCCTTTTATGACCGAATCATTATGAGCATTAATGATATTAATGAGACGTTATAATTGGTAATCGTAACTGTTCATGAAGATTCCGTACCGTTTGAGATCATTCACGCTCATTAATTGCTGATTCACGAATCTTTCCTTTTTATTGTCTCGATTTATTCCGCCGGTACCTCTTCATGGAATTGTTTAAACTCGAACGACCATATCTCCTCCTCTCGTGGGTGATTTGCTCGTATCTGTTACGACTCGTGCTTCTTTTAATGCATTTCTCCAGTTGTCGCTTTCTCAATGATCCACGTGTCTTGTCTTATCAGCCATTCACATAAATCCACGTGTAATATTTATTTTTACCAATACAATTAGTCCACCCACTTGCCGAATATTCAGCAATTGAATATTTGGGAAGTGGTATGTATTTATGACGGGAATTTTTGCCGCCGTTTCCCATGTATCATTACGTCTTCTTCAGAACCAACATGTCATCCGTCACTTTCATTTAATGCATGTGCCACGTGGTATTCGTTAATTGGATCTGCAACTCTTCAGCGATTTCTAGGGCTTTTTTACGGCTGCATCAATCATGAAGTGACTGTTTCATTATGACATTTCCATCATTACCCCCTTTACATGACGATTGCTTCTTCATATAAATACCTCATTTGCCTTTGTTTTTACGAAAAACTTTCTACAGTGTTCTTTGTTCTCTATAGTTCTCGTTCTTCATCTCGTATTTCCTTCTCATACAACTATGTCTTCTTCAAATCCTGATCCTCATAAAGTTGTTATGGTGGATGATCTTCCCCCTTCCTCTGCTCATACTAGAAGTAGAAGAGGTGGCAGGTTACGCAGTTTAGGGTCTGTTTCTATCCGTAGTTCTTCTTCTCATCCCAGTATCACTCCTCCGTCGTCTTCTAGAACTAGGGCTTCTTCTTCACACAGATCTTCTGTTAGAAGTAGGGATTCTAGTGAGCCACTTCGTGAACCCACTATTGATGAAATCATTCCTGCTGAACTTTCCTTCTTTACTGATAGAGAATCGACTAGGAATCAAATCACTTCCATGACTTCTCATGACACCCTTCCTAGATTACTGAGGGTTTGATTTCCATTGTGCGGAGAGACTGTCATTGGAAATTTAATTTCCCAATTTTAGTTCCCAATGCAAATCATAGAATCACCTCGTTCAAAGCTGGCTATTCTTTGTGTATACATATCCCTTTTCGTTGGGTTTTAGACCTCCCATTAACCCAGTCATCATAGAGTTTTGTCGTTTCTTCAATGTTTGTTTAGGACAAACTGGTCCTATTATATGGAGGGTTGTGGCATGCCTTAGATACTTGTCAAACTTGGCCGCTTTACCCTTCACCTTTTATCATCTGATTCATCTTTATTCCCCCAAGTTATTTTGTTCTGGGGTGTTTACTCTTGTGGCTAGGAGTAAGAGGGTTTTAGTGAGCCCTGAAGATGACAAGGATCATGGTTGGTATGCCCGATTCGTTGCTGCTCCCACAAGTGGGTTAGTGGGAGAAGAGAACATGCCTTTCCCAGAAAATGGAACTTTGCACATAAGTTTCGTTTTATTTCTCTTTTTTTTTTGTGAAGAACCTGAAACCCCATAGCTATTTTATTTTTCAATTTCAGCAAACATGGAAGCTGTTGAGGAAGTCCCAGATTTCCGTGGTTGGGTAGAAAATTGTTAACCGTTGCTCCTATGGGAGAAAGGTCCTGGAAATACCTTTCTAACAGGTTTGGATGGAAAGTGAAGACTCATGGTATGTTTCTCTTCCACTTTCTACCTTGATTTTGTACTTATTTGAGCACTTATTTAACCCTTTTCTTTATTAGGGTTTCCCATTCGGAGTGTGAGTGCTGCATCAATTTCTGCTTCGAGACTCTCTATGTCAATGGCTCAAGAGATAATCTTGAGTTCCTCATCAAAAAGAAAAGCTGATAGAGCACCCAGTTCTGAGAGTGAAGAGGAGAGGGCGAGGCTCATTGGTTCGTAAGCCTCGAGCTAGGAGACGTATCGTTTCAAATGATGAAACTACTACTCCTCCCAGTTTTGTTCCCATGCACGAACCTGAAGGTGCTACCTTAGTGAGTTCTGATGATGAGATACTTGCTGCTTCCCGTGGTTCTACTGAACAACTCTTTTCACGTGGGTTTGATGAAGACTTTGGCTTTGTTTTTGAAGAAACGCCTCTTGCTTCTTTTCCCGTGTCTGTTCCAATCGATCCTCAGCTCCCTGCACCTGGTTCTACTACCACTGCTCCGCCCGTGGCTATTTTGACTTCCCTCAACTGTTCCTACTGTTACAACTTCTCATACTGAAGTTGGTTCCTCTAGTAGGGCAATGAAAAAAGTTACCATCGAGGTTCCTGAGGATGGTAATCTTTTGAAGAAATCTAGCCAAGCTGATGTATGACTGAAACCATTGATTGGCCTAGTTGAGAAGTCAAAATTAGAGAGCCATTGTTCTTTAACGTGGATGAATGATATTGTACACTCATTTTTAAAGGTATAAGACTTAGCTTTTAATTTTGTACGTGATTTCCTTTTCATTGGTATCACATTTTTCTTTTCTTTTTGTAGATCAACCTCATTGGCACGGAGATGATGAAGAGGATTGTTCACACAGAGTAGTTAATGAACGATTATCACATCGAGGCAAACAACTGGAAAGAGCAGTTCGATGGTCTTCAACTTGAAAAAGAAATCTTAGAAGAAGAAAAGTGTACCTTGGAGCAACAGGTGAAAGTAATGGCAGCAGAATTGGAAGTTGAGAGAGCCTCTTCTAATCAGGCGGGCAAAGATAAAAACCTTCTCGAGTCTTCATTTGTTGAACAACTTTCTAAAGCCACTGAAGAGAATAGGGGTCTGAAGGAACTATTGAACCAGAAAGAAGTTTACGCTGGTGAGCTTGTTCAAACGCTCACCCAAGCTCAAGAAGACCTCGGAGAGTCTTCTAACAGAGTTCAATTTTTAGAGAGTTCACTTTCCCCCTTACAGGCTTCTTATGATGCAACCTTGAATGAGAAGGAAGAGCTAAGAAGTGAGGATTGAGTAGTGGGAAAGAGATTACGAAGCTCTTGAAGATAAGGCCGCTGTTGAAGTTAGTTGGGCTTTCTTGAACACACGCCATGACACTTTAATGGAGGCAAGCCGGGAAGGCTTTAACTTATCTGCTGAGATTGCAAAGATCAAAGAAACTATTGAGAAAACCCAACAAAGTCAGAGCTTTTCTTCACCCGCGACTGACATTCCTGAGGGTGATGAAGTTACTCCTAGTGAAGCTGTTGTTCAATCTCCTTTCGCTCAAGTTGTTCCTCCTGCTTCTGATGATCCCATTCTTCATCCTACTGGTTCAGATTCTGCCCCACAGTGAAAGTTTGAAAAGTTTGAAGTGTTGTTTCGTTTTTTTATTGGTGGAATGTTTGGAAGTTTACCCCTGGTCCTATTTGTGGGTTTAGTAATGTTTGAAAAGTTTTCCCCCTAGTCCGTTTTGGGGTTTTTAGTATCAAATAATCAGGTTGGAACTAAGTTTTATACTTAGTTTTAACCAAGTTTATAATATTATAAAGTTTTTGTCTAACTCTTATAATATCTTTGTTTTGAGTTTCTGTTCTACTCTCATAGCGGTTTACCCTTGTCTTATATTTATAAGTTTGGGCTTTATTTTCCACCTATTTTAATGTTTGGGTTTTTGTTTTACCCTTTGTTATTTTAACTTTTGCATTTAAAAATGCTTCAATGCTTCGTGACACTTTTGAATAAGCACGAATAATAAAAGAGGGCCCTTTATATAAGACACTTAATGAAGAAGACGTCTCAACTTCATATTGGTGTAAACATACGAAAGAAGAAGTAGGAACATACATATTTCTTAGAATAACTTGAAGAAGTTTTATATTCTTAAACTTTCAAACTGTATTCTTTACATGTATTCGAGTAACATCTACAACTCTTTCATAACTGTTTTCTTCATAACAAATTTTACAAAATTGAAAGGGTATATCTTGCAACCCACGACTAAATATTGCCTTTAACCTAGATACTCATAAGATTTTGTAGTTTACATCTGCGAGTGTATACTTCATCATAGGTCTTCATCATAGTTTTTTGAATCAGGCTTTAATTTTTGGCTCTTGATTTGCTTGCTCTTAACTTTTGATTTGATGGGTAGATTGCCTCAGGCTTGACTTGAATTCTAACTTTTCTAGTCCTCTTTGCCTCCCATATATAGATAGTCCCCCAAGTGTTAGAGCTTTGAAGTATGAAATCTCGAGCACTTGATTATTCCTTCCATGTGGTCCATTTCCTGAAAAGGAAAAACATAGGGGACTCGGAGGTAAATTTTAGATGATGACTGCTTAACCCTTTTATTTTCATCAGAAAGTTGTAACCCAGACCGAAGATGATTTTGTATCCCGCGTGTCTTTTAGGTCTAAGATCATCATTTGGTGTGGGCTAGCTTTGTGCCTATCATCAAAAATGGTTACTACAATTAAAAAAAAATAAATTAAACCTTGGGTAAACGATACCTGACCGAGGGTTCTCCCTTTCAGAAGTAATACTTCTTCAAATGAACAACATTCCAATTTGATGGGAGTACTTTGCCGTCCATTATTTCTAACACATATGCACCCTTTCCTGCGATTCCTCGAATCTTGTAAGGTCCTTCCCAATTTGGGCTCAACTTTCCTGCATTGGCTGCTCTCGTTGAATGAAAAACTTTCTTGAGTACGAAGTCCCCAATCTTGAAGTACCTAAGTTGAGCCTTCCGATTGTAATATCGCTCAATAATTTGCTTCTGCGCTGCCATCCTTATCAAGGCCGTTCTCTCCTTTCTTCAAGCAAATCGAGATTTATTCGCATCTCTTCCTCATTTAACCCTTCGGTCGCTTGGGTGTATCTCGTACTTGGTTCACCTATTTCAACTGGAATTAAGGCCTCAGCACCATACACAAGTGAGAATGGCGTCTCTCTCGTACCTGTTTTTGCTGTTGTTTGGTAAGCCCATAACACTCCTGGTAGCACATTTGGCCATTTTCCTTTTGACTCCTCTAATCTTTTCTTTAGGTTATTAATAATAACCTTGTTTGTTGATTCAGCTTGTCCATTGACCACAGGATGATAAGGTGTTTGTTAGTTTATGTGAGTCCACCAAACTATAGAGTACCTGGTCCTCTATGAGATAATACGTAGAATGTAGTAAAGACTGAATGTAAAGAAGGCAAGAGATTTTCTATGTGGAAAAATCCCACACAAGGTGATCAAAAAACCACGACCTACTCTTGTAGGCTTTTATCTCTACTAACTTGTAATGTACCTATTACAAGCCACTTTGCAACAACCCTATTGCAAAGACTTCAAACTAACTTGTGATGCAACCACCACAAGCCACTCTATAACTCTCCTAGTTACAAAGGATTTAAACTATTGACTATCCCTAGTCACAACATAAACTCAGAAGTTTACGAATTTGGTTTGTTCCTAAGATACCGCTTCTAAGAAAGCAAACTAGGAATTACAATTACGAACAAATAACAAGATTACAACTGATAAGCTACGATTTTACCATGATTATACCCCTTACTTGCTATTGCTTTTGTTACAAATTGCCACAAAATAGTCCCAAAAGACTTACAAGTTGTGCTTGATTGCAGGTTTGAGCGAAAAGGTGACAAATGTCAAAGATCGGCTCAAAACGGAGTGAAACTTGCCAAGTGTCAAGAACAAGTGAAGTTGAGGAACAGGAAGACCTAGCGCGGACCGCACTGATATGCCACGCGGCCGCGCTAGGAAATTCAGAGGGATAAATTGAAGTGCAAGCCACGCGGCCGCGCTCCATCTCTGCACGGACCGTGCAAGGGAAGTTCAGAGAACCACCAGTGCAGGCTTAAGTCCCACGCGGCCGTGCTACGTATCAGTGCGGTCCGCGTGAAGGAGATTCAGAGACCTGGAAATTTGACCAAGTCAAGCCATGTGGCCGCGCTCCATTTCTCCGCGGTCCGCGCCGACCCTTCGCCGCGGCCGTGCTATATTTCTGCGCGGTCCGCGTCCCCCAACTTCAGAGATGAGATTTGAGAGTTGAAAGAAGCCTACGCGGCCGTGCTACCTTTTTGCGCGGTCCGCGCTGACCCCGCAGGGGTATTTTTGTCCAGATTTTCCAGCTCGGTATAAATAGATCTTTTTACCATTTTTTAGGTCATGTTTTAGCTTCTGAACGAAGGCTGCGCTCGTGAGACGTGTTGTGTAGCCTATTTTGGCATTTTTACTCTTGAATATCATAGATTCTAATTAGTAATCAATCAACATGTTCATTTCATCATCTATTTCTACTGTTTCTTCTTTAATTATGTCTAGCTAAACCCATTAGCTAGGGTTGTGGCTCAACCCTAGTGTGGGTAGTTAATGGGTGTTGCATTCTAGGGTGAGATTGAGATTGGGTATTTGTTATTTAGGTTAATTTTGTGTTTCAATCTAGAATTTGTGGTTGCAAACATGAATTCAAGCTTAGTGGGTCTAACTCTTCTTGAGAAAGAGAGTCATATGACCCTAAAAGTTGACCTAACAAGGAATTGGGATGGACCCATGATAATGGTAGTCCCAATTAACGGGTTAAACCTCGAAAGAGTAACTACCCTACTTGAGCCCTAGTTGCTCGGTCTAATTGGCCTACCTAATTGGTCTCGAGAGAGTCAATTGGGCAAAATCGTTCTCTCTACCGAGAGGTGTGAGAATGAGTGCAATTGTGCAACGGTTATAGCAATAAACCCAGATTATCAATCTCCCCTTAGTAGCTTCTACCCGTTAGCTAGCCACCTAGGTAGTGTCACGACCCTAGTGCCTTTTTCCTATATTAAGCACAACTTAGCAATATTCTCCTAGCATAATTTAGTTTAAATCATTAGTTTTACAAGGGTAGTTTAAAAATAAAACCCCAAAAATGTGTGAAGCGACATTACAAGCACAACCGCAACTCTAGGCTAGACAGATATTCTAACTCCTTTACTAGCTCCCTGTGGAATTTCGACCCCGATCCACTATTCGGGTATTAGTTATTGCTACCCACTCTTCCTACCATTGTGTAGTGTTGAGACGGCCGCGATCAACTTTTTGGCGCCGTTGCCGGGGAGCTTACGGTGTTGACTATCGATTTAGTTAGTTTTGTGTTTTGCTTCTCTTTCCTTCTTGTTTACTAATTTTGTTTGTGTCGATCAATCAGGTACTATGGCTCTCAATGCAAACGACCCTCTTGGCAACGTGAATGCGGGGGAGGAGGTAGATGATCTTGAGCCCGAAGAGGCTATACCACCTCAAGTTCCACGTAGAGGCCGTCCTGCCAACGCAAATGACAACAATCCTATTCCAGACCCTCCTCCGCCACAGCCAAGAGCAGTCCCAAGAGTTCTTCCAAATCAAGGGTACGCGAGTGCCATTGTTCCTCCCCGAATCCGGGCGGGGAACTTTCAAATCACAAATGTTATGTTGACCTTGCTCGAGCAAAGGGGATATTTTACGGGCGCCTCCGACCAAAATGCATACAAGCACTTGAAGGGGTTCGTAGATACTTGCTGGGGCAGCAAACAAACAAACGTGTCAGAGGATGCGTTGAGATTGAGGCTTTTCCCGTTCTCTCTTCGGGGCAAAGCGTTGGACTGGTTAGAAAGGCTACCCAATCATTCTATCACCACATGGGATGAATTGGCGGACAAATTTATTGCCAAGTTCTTTTCTCCAAGTCATATGGCAGCTCTTCGGGACGAAATTCTAGCTTTCAAGCAAATGCCAACGGAACCATTGCACGAGATCTGGGAACGATATAGAACAATGGTGAAGGAGTGCCCTAACAACGACATGACTGAGGCGATGATCCAGCAGACTTTCTATAGGGGCATCAACACCACGAATCAGTGCATTGTGAACCAATTGGCCGGTGGGAACTTTATGAAACTTTCTTACCAAGAAGCTTGTGATGTCCTTGATGAAATGGCCGACACTTCTTCGGCATGGCAAAGCCGAGCAAATGTGCCCCAAGGTGACCCCACGGTCATCCATTTGCACAAGGAATTGAATGACCATGGCCAAGCTATTGCCGAACTTACAACAACAATGAATCAATTGGCGAAGGCGCAATTGCAACAAGTTCAAAGCCCGCGCCAAGCCAATGCAATGGAGAATGTTTCTATGCTAAAAAGGAGGCAAAGAGGGCAACAACAACCTCAAGGTAATTGTGAGCTGTTTGACAACAACAATGATGGTGGTGGTTATTCGAACGAGTGCTATGATGAGCAAAGTGAGGAATGCCAATATGTCAATAATTACCAAGAAAATAGAGGAAATCAGGGAAATCAACAATGGCGCCCCCAAGGCAATTGGGGCAATCAACAAGGTGGCGAAAATTGGAATAACAATAATCAACAACAAGGTGGTAACAATTGGAACAATAACAATCAGAACAACAATTGGGGTAATCAAGGTAACAACCAAGGCAATTGGAACGGGAACAGCAACAATTGGAGCAACAACAATAGCAATCAAGGAGGGTGGAATAATGGTGATAGGGGGCAAGGCTTTCAAAGGTCCCCCATGTTCCAACAATCAAACAATCCACCCCCCTTTCAATCGCAAGGGCCTAGTTCTTCCGGGAGTGATATGGGACGGATAGAAATGATGTTCGAGCAGATGATGAAGAAGAACCAAGATTCCGACGCACAATTGGCTTCACATAACACATCTATCCGGAACCTAGAGGTGCAAATAGGACAAATTTCTCAAGCCTTAATTACCCGACCTAAGGGTGCGCTACCAAGTGACACGGTAGTGAACCCAAAGGGGGGTAACAATCATGTGATGGCAGTTACAACTAGGAGTGGAAGAGGCGGTGATGTGCATGCCTCGGATGAGAATCAGGTTGTAAATGATGAAGTTGAGTCGCATGATGATGATGTGCCTTTGAATGTTGACAATGTGGTTGAACCAATAGTGACAAATGATGTACGGATTGATATTGATGATGAGGCCGAGGTAGAGCTCAAGAGGCCGTGAACCCGTCTAGGGAACACATAATTGATATTCCGGAACCAGTGGTGCCAAAAGCCAAGGCACCCTTGCCTAGACCACCTCCACCATATCCTCAACGGTTAGCAAAGCAAAAGAATGACAATCAGTTCAAGAAATTCATAGACATGATGAAAAGCCTCACAATCAATGTTCCTTTAGTAGAGGCACTCGAACAAATGCCTGGTTACGCAAAGTTCATGAAGGATTTAGTCACCAAGAAGCATTCTATGGAGTGTGAAACAATAAAGATGACGCACCAAGTTAGTGCGATTGTGCATTCTATGGCCCCGAAACTAGAAGACCCTGGAGCTTTTACTATTCCTTGCACTATCGGGAGTGCGGAGTTTGCTAAGGCCCTATGTGACTTGGGGGCTAGCATTAATTTGATGCCGTACTCAGTTTTTAAGACTTTGGGAATGCAACCTAGGCCAACCTCAATGAGACTTCAAATGGTGGACCGGTCGATGAAGAGGCCTTTGGGTATAATTGACGATGTGCTTGTCCGGGTGGACAAATTCATATTGCCGGCCGACTTTGTCATATTGGATTGTGAAGTGGATTTCGAAGTGCCTATTATTCTTGGGAGACCTTTCCTAGCTACGGGGAAGGCTTTGGTTGATGTTGAAGCAGGTGAATCGACATTTCGAGTGGGTGATGAAAAGGTGGTATTTCATGTTTGCAAATCAATGAGGCAACCCAACAGCACGGAAGTATGTTCACTTGTAGACATTGTCACATTTGTGATAGTGGATGACACAAGTTCCATGATGAATGTTGAAGACCCCCTTGAGGCCGTACTTCTTGGCATGGATGTGGAAGATGATGCTAGCAGGGTGGAGTGCGTGAATGCATTGCATGGTATGGGTTCATATTCATATGAGCCTAGGAAGCTATCTTTGGATCTTGAAAACCGCAAAACTCCACCAACTAAACCATACATTGAGGAGCCACCGGTGTTGGAATTGAAAACACTTGCTCCACACCTCAGGTATGAATTCTTGGGCTCTAATTCTACTCTTCCAGTTATTCTTTCTTCTTGCCTCACTAACTTGCAGGTTGAGGCCACTTTGGAGGTGCTTCAAAAGCGGAAAAGGGCAATAGGATGGACTTTGGCGGACATTAGGGAAATAAGCCCCGCNATGTGAATAGAATAATACAACTTAACGGCCATAATAATCAGATTTTCAACCCCACATAACCCGACCGGGGTGTCACAAGTCACGAGCATCTAAGAAGTAGGAACACAACTACAGGGTCATATATATATAAAATCAAATCTGGAATCCAAAAGATGAAGTCCGGTGCCGCGAACGCTGGCGGTCACCTTGCTTAGCTACATTAGTATTACCTTCAGTCCGCTAATCACCCGCTACCGGGTGAACAATACCTGCAACTGCACGCGAGGTGCAGGGAGTAAAGTGAGTACTTCCAACTCAGTGAGTAATAAGAGTAAATAATAACTGAGAGACAAGAAATCACGTAAGAGCACTCCATCATGCTAAATAGGACAGTACAACCCTTTGAGAAAACAGTAAAACCGTGAAAAATCCTTTAGAAAATATCTAGCTTAGTTTAAAAACCTCTTTTGAAAATATCCTTTTCCAACAGTCAAGCAAATGAATGCGTAATCAGATAGTGCAAGTCCGCACATAAGTCAGCCCCTCGGGCACAGCACTCCATCAACAAATAACACCAGGGTATCTGGTAAACAGTACAAGTAATAGCATGGATGCCAATGATATGAGAGTGCTAAATGTCATGACACGTAGTACAAACAGGAACCAATGCATGAATGCAATGCAATGCATATGACAGCTGCGGAGCGCAACCCGATCCATTTGGGTACCCGCGCTCACTGTGGGGGTTCAGACTCCGGAGGGGCTCCTACAGCCCAAGCGCAATATCAATATCACACCGCTGCGGCGCGCAGCCCGATCCATCCTCAGTCCAGAAATGCACATAAGCCCCTTGGGCAATAGTAAAATAACAGTCTCAACTCAAAACGTCAGTAAAATATCATTTAAGTTTTCAAATCTTAGAAAGATAGCTGAGTTTGCGAAACAGTATTTTAAACCTTGGACTGTGATAAAATAATATGCAAAGTAATGCAAAAACAGTGATATCAATCCCTGAAGGATTCAAACAATTGGCGCGAAGCCCAAATATAACAATCAACCCAAATAATGATGATAACAAGTAGTTTTAATCAATTACGCAATAAAACCAACAACCGGGACGGACTAAGTCACAATCCCCAACGGTGCTCTACCCCACGCTCATACCTGGCGTGCAAGTCACCACAATACAGCACTATGATGTGCAAATCCGGGGTTTCAAACCCTCAGGATATCATTTACAAGTATTACTCACCTCGGACCGGTGAAATCCCTAGCTCGCGATGCCTTTACCCCTCAATCGGCCTCCACGCGCGTCGAATCTAACCAAAACCAGAGCGAATACATCACAATATGCTAAGGGAACAATACCCAATCGAAAATAATCGAAAATTAGAGAGAATCTCGAAACTAGCAAAACCCGAGCCCCGGGCCCGCTTCTCGAAAAATTACAAAATTCACATCACCGGATTCCTCGTCTCTCCACGAGTCCATACATATAAAATTTACCAAAATCGGAGTTCGTTTGATCCTTCAAATTCCATTTTTACATCATAATTTTTCTCAAGCCCTAACTTCTATTTTTAACCTTTAATTCCTTGGATTTTCAGTGTTAATCCATGATTTTACACCTTAATATCATAATCTAAGTCTAAGAATCCATACCTGATGATAGCCCTCGAAACCCTCTTCAAAAATCGCCCAAAATCTCCTTAGTCCGAAGTCCAAAATATTTCTTCTCTTTCAAAATCGTGAAAACACTGTTCACTTAAACTCAGCCAGGTTTCGATTCTGCGGTTGGGATACCGCACCTGCGGCTCCTGCTTCTGCGCAAAATAACCGCTTCTCCAGTCTATCTTAAAATCCTCAGGACCGCTTCTGCGGTCACCACTCGCTCCTGCGATGTCCACTTTTGCGGACTGCCTTCCGCTTCTGCGGAAATTGCCAAGCCCTCAAGGACCGCTTCTGCGATCACAGCTCCGCTTAAGCGGCTCCGCTTCTGCGGTCCAAGACCCGCAGAAGCGAGAATACCAGAAACAGCATGCCTTCAGCTGTATGAAATTCCAAAAACTCCCCGTTAGCGATCCAAAATCATCACGAGGCCCCCCGGGACCTCAACCAAAAGCACCAACATGACTTAAAACATTATCCAAACTTATTCCAATCATCAAAACACATCAAACAACACTAAAATTATCGATTCTCATCGAATTCAAGCCTGAGTTCTTTAAAAACTTCCGAAACTCGCATTCGATCAAAAACCCAACCAAGCGACGTCCGACTGACCTGAAAATTTGCAGACATATCCAATATCACCTAACGAAGCTACTGCAACTCTCGGAATTCCATTCCGACCCTCGGATCAAAATCTCACCTATCAACCGGATTCCGCCAAAATGCTAACTTCGCCAATTCAAGCCTAATTCTACATCGGACCTCCAAAACCAATTCAGATCACGCTCCCAAGTCACAAATCATCTCCTAAAGCTGACCGGATCATCGAAAATCACATCCGAACCTTCGAACTCATAAGTCAACGTCCGGTTGACTTTTCCAATTTAAGCCTTCCTTAAAGAGACTAAGTGTCTCATTTCCTATCCAAACCAATTCAATTCAACTCTAACTCACTCGTTGTTGATAATGAAACATGAAAAAGCAATAAATGAGGAAAACGGGGTGGTAATACCTGATACGACGCGTCGGGTCGTTACAATATAATATCATATTATCATATTGAGAAGTTTATTCACCACACTAGTTATAGGGGACAATGATAATCGCATTGACAATCATGCAGTAAGAGCAAATAGAAGTGTCTTCATTTGCTTCCGATATAACAAATATTTGTTAAGATTATGAGTTTTCTTGCAGTATATATAGAAAAATCGAATCTTTTACATGTAGCATTGGGTGATGAAAATGATGGGGTCCATCTCATTCAAAAGCCAAAGTAATAGGCATGTGCCTAAGGAAAATATTTGGCTGAGAATTTCTTTGGTTTGGCAGCCAACATTGTTGAATTGTTGAGATCGAAGAAAAAGAAAAAGCTTCACTTAATTAAGTGAGATATAATTACTAGAACCAGAGCTCAATGTGGTCTAGGTATCAAAAAGGCCAAGTCAAAAATCTAGCTCTTCTAACGAGCCTTTCTCGGAGAATTCCAACAACCCTTCATCTATTTGGGCGAAAGTATTGATTATTAATTACGGAACGAGTAAAAATACAAAAAGTGGGTCACATACTTGGATTACTCTCCTAAAAGGTTGGTCTATTTGCAACAAAGGCATCGGGTGGGCAGTACACCAAAACTCTAATGCAAATATTTGGGATACTAATAGGATTTCAAATATTACACACCTTAGGTGCAGTGTTATTGGCCCTCTAACAACATCCGAGAGCAATTTAAAAATCAAAGATATTTGTGACAATGACTCTTGGGATTTGGAAAAAATCTCCTTCCAACTCACTCAACATATTATCAATAACATTAATGCCTTAACTCCCAACAAGCAATTTAGATCTCCTAATAACCTCCTATGGAGCATAAATCCTAGTGGTGTATTTTCAACCAATTCTTGCTAGAAGTTAATTGACAAACAAACCATTCCTAACAACGAAAACATGCAAAGAGCAGAGTTGGCGCATCTGATCTTACTTCTTCAGTGCCAGGCAACATTAAATGGATATGGGACTTAAAATGTCCAAACAAACTTAAGTTCTTCATGTGGAAGTGCTACCATAATAGGCGTCCAAGTAGGGCATACCTAAGTAAAATTGGTATGAACATTGACCCTAAATGCCCGATATGCAAGAACACTACTGAAACTATAGCACATATCTTCTGGGAATGCCACATTGCGAAATCGTTTTGGGACTTAATGGATTTCAATATTATTCCTCTAACAAGTACAACACATTGGGTCGACAGGATCAAGAATTCTAATATTAATTTTATATACAAGTACGTCACGTGGGAAGATCTTTTTCCGTTCACATTATGGGCTACATGGAATAATAGAAACCACAATAACCAAAACAATACCAATAACCATACTAATATTAATAAGGTAATTAACCAAGCGGTTGAATACAAATTATTGATTGCCAATCCTACCACTATGAATTTACAAAGGACCGTTAGTATCAAATGCCAGGCTCCTCCTAAGGGCTGGTAAAATATAAACATTGATGGTGCTTTTAAGAGAAATTGCCTGCAGGGAGGAATCAGCGGTGTCATTCGAGACGGGAAGGGACTATGGAAAATAGGGTACCACAATAAAACATATGCAGTGGCTCCAACTGAAGTAGAATTACAAGCATTGCAGCAGGCACTTCTACTCATAGTCAAGGAAAAAATAATCCAAATTGAAGTGGACACGGACGCCACTGAAATTATAAGATTTATGCATGAAAGTTATCCCACTTACAATGACTTAATCTATGAATGTAGGTGGTTAATGGAGAAGGCAATGAAGATAGGGGAGATTGGGGTGAAGCATAGCTTTCGTGAAGGAAACAATGTCGCACATCTTCTGACAAAAGAAGCTTTTAAGCAGCCTAGTTTTAATAAATTTTGTACCTTTGTTTTACCTCCTAAACCTATAATAGATGTCTATCACAAAGATCAGAAAGGTTATGTTCGTGTTAGCAAAGTATCGACTTTTGCGTGTTGTAATTTGGCTGCCTTAGGAAATGACAATGCCCTAAGAGGCATATTTATAGCCCATCAGGGCACTAGTAATGATGGTAGTTCGCTACCACCCGTACTCTAGTTTATTATAAATAAATATCTTTATGCTAAAAAAAAGATATTGAAGAAAAAGAAGAAAAAATATGTCCAAATTGTCAAATATAGTAGGCTTAGAGATTGAGGCTTCAGCTATAAAAGGAGAGCTCTGGTTCTCATTTCTACACACCAACAACGAGAGAAAGAAAGAGTGTGGCATCACAGACAGGGTATAAGAAAATAGTCTATGAGAAAAATAGAAAGTGAGCAATATTGTAGTGAGTGGGAATATCAAAAGAGGTTTTCTTTTTTGAATATTGTAATGGTCTTTGGATTGTTTTATTTGGACCTACAACGTGTAAAATTCCTTGCTATAGTGATATCAGTTGCTTGTCTCGGGGCCGTATTTTTTCCTTTATTCAAAAGGGTTTTCCACATAAAAATCTTGGTATCGTTGTCACTCTTTTATTGTTGTTTAATTACTGTATCTTAGTGCTAAATTATTATTCTGCTTTTATTACTGTAAATATTATTTCTGTAGAGGGTTTATTCCTAACAACTTGTATCAAAGCACATGTTCTGCTCATTCACAGAAATATTATTTACAATCGATTTTAATTTGTGATAAAAAAATATCAGGAGTAAAATATGAAGTAACAAGATTCAAGGTAATGACATATAGCAAAGAAGGATGAAGGACCTACTCATCCAACAAGGGTTAGACATTGCATTTGATGGAAAAGAGGTAAAGCCCGAAGCCATGAAAGAGAGGATTGGGCAGACATGGATAAGAAGGCGTTAGTGCAATCAGACTGCACATGTCCGATGAAGTACTCAGTAATGTCGGGGATGAAAATAGTGCATGTGGTATTTGGAAAAGACTAGAAAGTCTATACATGTCCAAATCCTTGACAAATAAGTTGTTTTTGAGAAAGCAACTTTATGCCATTCATATGAGTGACGGTACAAATTTCTTGTCCCATTTAAATATGTTTAATGGATTAATCACGCAACTAGCAAACCTCGGAGAAACAATCACTGAAGTATATAAGGCTATCATGCTTCTAAACTCGTTGCATTCTTCCTATGATAATTTGGCAACAATCATCCTTCATGGTAGATATACCATTGTTACACCCCGCAATATTACCATAATGTTACGCGTTGCAGTATTACATTACGATGATGTTACGCTTTGCAGTATTAAATTACGACGATGTTGCACCCTATAGTATTGTACGTTGAATTTGTTTTAAGGTAATTGACATCAATCCAAGGAAAAGATTATTTGGAGATTATAGGGATTATGCTATTTTAAACAAGTGATGAGTAAGTTCGTGAAGGTGAAAGGGGAATAAGTCAAAGAAAATGAATTTTCGTCGAAGTTTGGCAATTTGGGATAAAATACGGTCCAAGCTATAATACCCCGATATTTATGGACTAGTACCATACAAGAAACCATATGAACATGATAGTAGGATGTATAAAGTGTATTAAAAATAAGTAGAATTTTAAGTAATTTGAGGCAATTCTTAATTATGCGGGTAATTGATTAATTAGCGGGTAGCAGGATATTACCTAATTAGTTAATTATTATTGGATAATATCAAAATTCCCACCCCATCCCTACGTGGAAGCAAGCCACTAAATCAAACAATGACTCTTAGTCATTGGTTATTAGGTGGCAACTAGTTAAAAGAAAAGCCTTAAAAGGCTACATAATTTTAACAAATTGAAAGATACTATTCTTCCAACAATTTGAAAGAATTGCAAAAGCTCTAATGATTCCATATGATGCTAACGTAAAAGGCTCTAATGGTTTCATATGAAGCTAACGAAAAAGGGCAATCTGAAGGTCACTCCAACAAGAACGGACGCTAATCTTGAAACAAAACAATTCCTACGAGATTTCTTAGCACCGTCGCAACGTGAGATTTTGCGATTCTAAAGGAGTACGGTGTAACCTTTTCCAAGAATATCATACGGATTTTTCCCTACTCCAGGTATGTTAAGGCTATCCCTACTTTCTTTTGGCATGATCTATACGACACAAACGAAACGAGCAAATGCGCAATTTCCATAAATGACTCTATTCATAGAAATACTAGAGATGCTTATGTTCTTGATCCCCAATGTGTCATATTATTCTATCATCTATTATTGGGTCTAAGAAAATACGTAAGTTGATAAATTTTATTTCATGGTATTAATCAGAGGCATAATGGTCTTATGATGTACTGAAAGATTTTTAATGTATCTCATATGTATTTCATGCATTTATACATGCACATTGACCCATGACCAGATGGCGTTATATACGCGTATATATATGTATATATATATATATGTATATGGGATATGGGAAAGGTTATGGCGTTATATACGCACCATCATCTGATCAGCTAGTATACGTTGATGATTTGCCCACAGTGGCCGAGTTGATATGATGGGGTACCCTCAGAGGCTAATGATGTTATAAAACATGTACCTACGCACGACATGACATTCATACACATATGCATGACACTATAAGTATTTCATGATTTACAAAGTTTTCCAGACTTACAGGTTGAGTCATTTACTCTATATTTCTTCCGTGTCTGTTATGTACTTATTTATGTGCCTTACATACTCGGTACATTATTCGTACTGACGTCCCTTCTTCCTAGGGACACTGCGTTTCATGCCCGCAGGTCCCGATAGACAGGTCGAGAGCCCTCCAAGTAGGCTATCAGCTCAGCAAAAGATGTTGGTGCGCTCCATTTGCTTCAGAGTTGCTTGTTTAGTTAGTATGATTTAGACGTGTATTGTTTGGTATGGCGGGACTTTGTCCCGACCTTTATGAAAATTACGTATTCTTAGAGGCTTGTAGATAGATGTCATGTACGTAAAAGATTGTATGACCTTGTCGGCCTATGTTCAATACGAGTGGTTATTTTGGTCTTATAGGCCCTTATGTCTTATGCATAAGTTGGTATTACATGTTGTATCCTACTTATCTCACGACAGCCTTCCGGCTCAGTTATCTATGATAGTATGACATGAAAAGATACGTTACGTCGGTACTCGGTTGAGTAAGGAACCGGGTGCCCGTCGCGGCCCATCGATTTGGGTCGTGACAAAAGTGGTATCAGAGCAGTTCTGTCCTGGGAGTCTACAAGCCGTATCTAGTAGAGTCTTGTTTATGGTGTGTCGTGCACCACACTTATAAGCAGGAGGCTACGGGGCATTTAGGACTGTCACTCTTTCTTTTTATTCTAGATCGTGTGGTAGAGCTCAGTTATAAGAACTCAATTTCCTAAACTCTATCTTATTCATAATACGACGATGCCCACATCCAGAAAGACGGTTACTGAAGATGATCATTATCTACAATTCAGGAAAAGAGATATAAGCATTGTGAGTTACCTTCAACAGTAACAGAGGTATGTATAATTGGCTACACCCATCTCATTTATGCCCTACGGAAGCTAACAGGTGTAGTTTAAGAGAAGGACGGAACATCAGTTTAGAGTAAACCTAAATGGTGAATGGATTGTTTGTGTTAGTTGACATTTCCGGATAATATTACAAATGAGCTAATAGATCTTCCGGTGAGACACCAAGGTGATGCACTCTAGAATATTACAATTAAATGTGAATACTATCATGATAAAAAAATTCCGAAGATAGGCACTGAAAGCCTAGAAGGGATAAATATTACCTTAGTATGACTCTCGTCCCTAGTAGAGAAAGGACGTTGAGCAACCGGAAGACCGGATGATTGAAGCAAGGACAGCTAAAAGAGAAAAAATATCTTGTTGAAGCTTTCACAAGAAAGGGATAGGCAAAAATATTAGCAATGTAATGAGAAGAGAGATAAGGAAGAATTATGAGTGAGATGTGATACATGGACGACAACGGTAGATCAAAAAGATGACGGTATTACCGGATCCATAGTCAGGTGAAGGAAGAGATGAGAAGTGATAGGCCTTAAGACATCAAAAGAGTATAGGCCATACAGTCATATCTTATTTCGAGAAATAAGTTCGCAACTCTAACGTGATTACCAGAGGAAAAGTTAGACCCTAGAGTAATAGAAATCAGTATGGATTGGTGAACAAGATAAACTAAAAATAAATTAGCGACTGAGTGATTTGATAATAGTCAGCATCATGAGAATTTCAGATTGCGTTCCGGCAATAATAAATGGACAACAAAAGAAGATCCATGATGAATTCAGAGAATGGTCAGTCAGGAAGACGCTTCCCTAAAGCAAGCAATATGAGCAAAGTTAAGCTTAAGGGACTGTGTATGCCAGTTACACTAAGTGTCACCATCGCGAGTAAGGAATTTTGTTATCCTTGTACGAAAGGATTAAGCAAAGCGAGTAAGGGTCATTCATGATGTGAAAGGACGCCAAATATGAAAAGGAAAAACATCTATAGGCAGGTCGTCGTAGCTCCAACTCTTAGTACTCCCCTAAAGGGGGGAATATGGAACGATGTGGCATTAAGTCAGAATTAAGTGGATCTAGTAACTATGGAATGATAAAGGAAGAATGCGATAAAAATGAGAAAGGGATGAGATTGTACTTATTCAAATGTTACAGATATGCCATGATTCCAGAACATTATGTAAGCACGACATCAAGAAGAAGAAGTAAGAGTTCCTACCCAGGATGTTATCGAAAGATAAAGAGCTAGTACCAGAGGTAATTTAAGACAAAGGAAATAACCCAAGAAATGTTACACTGAATATTGATATGAGAGTGGGCCAACGAATGGTTAGTAGTTGATTCAGGAAGAGCCTAGTTATGGCTAGATAAGAGGATACGGATAAATAGATCGTGTAAGATAAACAGAGTGAACCCCAACATGGGGAGTTCAGCCTCGCAGTTATGACATTATAATACTTGAGATATATTCATATGAGGGGAGTTAAAAAGGTACCGTATGAGTATTACAGAAATAAAAGAGAATGCTGCTGGGAAGACAGTAAAAATATTAAGTTCAGAAGCAACCCTACAAGCACAAGGGCATGGAGGTAAGTAACTACGGATAATTATAGGCGAGGAAGGACATCAAAAGTTCCGTCGGGTAAACAAGCTAATAAGCTCGCAGCCTTGCAAGAATCAGTGGTCCTCCCTAAGTACTACAATGGAAGACTAGTTGAGGAAATAAAACAGAAAGCTCCAACCTAAGCATAGTAACCTGAAGAAGAAATGGTCACGTAAAAGGCACCTACCGTGGCTAATGAACAAGAAGTAAAATCAGCAGTGATACTCAAGGTCATATGAGTTGATGGAATTCCCATATACGTAGGAACTAAGATAAGCTAAGTAGGCACGCAACAAGGGGGCAGAAAGACCAGGAAAAGTGTTAGCTTACGTTAAAGAAAGCTAAGAAGGAAAGGAATTATTCGATCAATGATCCCGAGTTAGTTAAGTTATGAACACACTTAAGAGTTCGGAGTATAAGCCATGCAGCATATATGTTGACAATCATACAATCGTAGAAGACTCCGGTATAAGTTAAAAGAAGGAATTGAGTCCAGATCATAGATGAAGGATTAAATTGTTAGGAGATTATATCCTGAATATTCCATAGCGTCCATGAAGGGCTAAAGTAATACCATGAGCCACAGATCGAAAGATGACTTAAGCCTACATAAAGGCTGATCAGAAGGAAGAGGAAACTAAAGAGTTACATCAGCGAAGTAAATCAGGAGTCTGATTATTAGACCTAGAAAATTATAAAAATCGTGATTGAGAATATTGCAGAATTACTCTAAACATCAAAGGTACAAGCGAGATAATACAACAACCGTATTCTATAACGGCTCTATGATAAAGCCAGTTAGAAGAAGTACTATGTAACGACCCGGCCGGTCGTTTTTTGAATTTACGCCCCGATCCCCCATTTACCTCTTCCCCTAAGTTCATTTCTGCTATTTTGGTATGCCGGGACGTTCGGTGTTAGGGTTCGGAGTGTTTTGGGACACTTAGTCCCTAAATGAGAGCTTAAGTGTTGAAAGATGATCCGTAATCGGAACAGTGTGAAGACGACCTCAGAATGGAAATCCGATGGTTCCGTTAGCTCCGTTAGGTGATTTTGGGGTTGGGAGCGTGTTCGTAATGCATTTTGGAAGCTCGTAGCTCATTTAGGCTTGAAATGCCGAAGTTTGAATTTTTGAAATTTCCGGTCCGATAGTGAATTTTTGATCCGAGGGTCGGAATGGAATTCTGGAAGTTTCTGCAGCACCGTCATGTCATTTGGGACGTGCGTGCAAAATTTCAGGTCAATCGGACGAGGTGTGGTTAGGTTTTTGATCGAAAGTGTGTTTTGTTGGAATTTGAAGTTCTTAGGCTTGAATCTTTGATTAATTCGTGTTTCCAGCGTTGTTTTAGGTGGTTTAGGGATTGGTACAAGTTTGAATGATGTTATGGGATATGTCCGTAGGTTTGGTTGAGGTCCCGGGGGCCTCAGGTGTGTTTCGGACGCTCATCCGAGCAATTTGAAGCTTGGAAATGTTGCAGAAAGTTGCAGGTCTGAATTCCTTCTTCGCGTTCGCGAAGAAGGCACCGCGTTCGTGTAGTAGTAGCCTATCCTCTCATCGCGTTCGCGTAGTGTAAGTCCGGAGAGGGGGGCCCGTTCCTCTTCGCGTTCGCATAAGATCACCCGCGTCCGCGTAGCTTCACTATTTCCTCCATCGCGTTCGCGTAAGCCTTGTCGCGTTCGCGTAGTTCTTGATCCCCTGGCCTTCGCGTTCGCGCTCCTCCCTTCGCGGTCGCGAAGGGCATTTTTGGGCCCTGATATTTTCCTTCTTCGCGAACGCGTGCTTCCTATCGCGTTCGCGATGCTTTAGACTCCTGAACAATACTTAACATTTCAAAAACGAGGTTTTGCCATTTTTATCAAAACTCAAGGCTTGGAGCTCGGATTTGGGAGCAATTTCAAGGGTTTTTCAAGGGCAATCACCGGGTAACGATTCTCTACTCTCCTATGACTAAAACCCATTAATCTAATCGCAAATTCACCCTTTAATTTCGTGTTTTTGAATGGGAAGTGGGTAAACTTCTTAGACCTAACTATGGGGTTTTGAGGGGTCATTTGACCTCTGATTTGGGAGATTTTTTTATGGTTAGACTGGTGAGAGTACGAGGGTTCTGAAAACGTAAAAATTATTCAATTCCGAGACGATGGCTGGAGGGGCATTTTGGTTATTTTACCTATTTTCGCGCCCTAGCTCTAAGTTTAATAGTGGAATTAGTTGTTTGCAATATTATTTACGATATGTAATTGAATTGAATAGATTTGGGCCATTTGGAGTCGGATACTCGTGGCAAAGGTGTGGTTTCTATTGATATTGGCCCGGTTCGAGGTAAGTGGCTTGTCTAACCTTGTGTGGGGGCCTTTCCCCTTAGGATTTGTTATTTGTTGATTTGAGTTCCTTGTACGCGAGGTGACGGGCGTGTACTTGAGCCAATTGTTGGAAAACCCGATTTTCTTAAGATATTGAGATTGAGTTCCTTCCAAATTTGCTTTATTCTACTTGAAAATTATAACTTGTGCTAGATTAGGAAAGCATGTTTAGTTGATTTAACTTGCCTAATTGCTTAAGTTTCCTTAACTGTACTACGTGAAGCATGCTAGGTCAGTACTATCTGTTGCTTGTTTTTTTGTACTTCGTTTCCGTGTACCTTCTGGTTGTGATTGCGCATTTACATTGGGACTACGGATGTGGGATTCCGGTAGCTACCCCCTCCCTTGTTTGTTTACTTTGGGACTACGGGTTCGATTCCTGATAGACCCCCTTGCACTTTTACTTTGGGACTGCGGGTTAGATTCCCGATAGATCCCCCCTGCACATTGACAGTTGGACTACGGGACGGTATCCCGGGAGATCACTGGACGGTTGAGAAAAGGACTACAGGACGGTATCCTGGGAGATCCTCATTGTTACCATGGGTGTTGAGCTGTACTTATTCTGTGGTTGTTTCCGTTCTTGTGTATCTTGCTATTGTCTTGTTTAATCCTTCTTATTTCACTGCTGTATTTATTATTTCTGTCAGATTATCATATTGTTAATTATTGTTATTACTATATTTTGTCTCAGTATGGCCCTGACCTTCCTCGTCACTACCCAACCGAGGTTAGGCTTGACACTTACTGAGTATCGCTGTGGTGTACTCATGCCCTTCCTGCACATGTTTTTCATGTGCAGATCATCTAGGTACCTCTACTCAGGCGCACTATCAGTGAGGCAGGAGGACTACGGAGACTTCGAGGTAGATCTACTGCGTCCGCAGACCGACGAGTCTCCCTCTTATTCTATCTTTAGTACTTAGTTTTCCTTCTTTCGGTTGTTAGAAATTCTGGAGTTTGGAACCTTTACTATACACTTCTGTAGCCTGTGTCGCCCGTGAGTTTCCGGGTTTTGGGAATTGTTTTGGACTTGTGATATTGAGTTGTACTTGCCAAGCGGCATTCAGTACAGTTTCCTTAGATATTTGAATTGATTTTCCCTATTTTTTCGCAATTATTATATTTCCGCAAATGTTAGGCTTACCTGGTCATGGGGACCAGGTGCCGTCATGACATGTTCACGGTTGGTGAACTAGGGTTGTGACATACCAGCCTCATAAGAAGTTAGTATGAAGCTCCCACCAAATTGTGCATGCCTAGAGATGCAAGTATTATAATAGAGCTTCAAGTTGTGAACGTGAATTATACCTATGTGGAAGGGAGGTCATGAAAGAGATAGAAGATACGATGCAAGATTTTAAGGTAAGAAAGGTAAAGGGGAACAACATACGAGATACTCAAATGCAGAAGGTTGTGAATAGTCCATACTTCGAACAAAAGAATAGAAGCGCTGGGATTCAGTATCCAGGAATGATAATGGCATCGTCAGTGTCTTATCTTCCAGCCTATGGTTTATAGTTATCGAAAGGTCTAATTAAGAGAATAAAGAAGAGTTAGAGATGATGCGATGTCTCGCTTGATGTTCCAGAATAACATAAGGAAATCTATGGTGCAAGGAAGTTGAAGGAAGGCTGTGAGTAGTATAAATGGATATGTATGGGTCGCAAGCTAAAGTATGGTAGAGCGACAAGGTTGTAGGAATACAGGAGTAAGGATAAGAAAGGGCGAGTGAGAAGGTGACAAGAATGGATAATCCCTCGGGATTAAGCCCGCGAAAATGAGAGAGAGCTGATGGGTTCTATAAATTATATATAGCTCAGTATAGCCTGAATGAGCTCAAAGGAGTTTAAGACTAGTAGCATTTAGAAGAAATGGAATGCT
Source organism: Nicotiana attenuata (assembly GCF_001879085.1). Lineage (NCBI taxonomy): Eukaryota > Viridiplantae > Streptophyta > Magnoliopsida > Solanales > Solanaceae > Nicotiana > Nicotiana attenuata. The sequence goes on from NW_017671346.1 coordinate 52,716, forward strand.
AACCTGGTAATAAAATGAGGGTGTAATTTTGACAGGTAAAGGATGACGTTTGGGCCTTCATTTGAATAATGATTTGAAGAAAAAAAAGAGAAGGAGAAAAGATTTTGCGGACGGCTCGAGATTAGAATACCCCCCCCCCCCATAAGGTGAATCACATTAAGATACTATGAAATACGATTATAGAAATCGCTTCAAATAATCCTCAAAGCAATGTAAGCCTTAATGACAAGGTATTACGTAAGATGTTTCAAGTTATCGATGGTATATTGTAGATCAATATTAAGGAAAATTATTAATGGATGGGCAAAAGTTAAAAGGTATGATATGAGATTAGGCCATCATTCTTAAGACGAACTGTAATGAAGGAGGCTGGACTAAGAGTTATACCTAAAGGATAAGCAACAAAAGTAACCGGGAGTTTGGTAGCATACCTCAGTAACGATAAATTGAAGTAAGAATTATGGTATAGTATGACCTACGTAGATGCAGTAAAGTCATACGAATGGATAACCAGGTCTATGAAATATGATATAGCCATATTCGCAGGTTCTACAAAGTACCGAGCAAAGCTTCAGTACACCTATAGATGCCCAGAGAGGCATCCTATTAAGCCTTGTATATGTCTACAAAGTAAGGCCTAGAGATTGGCTAAAAGCTAGAGAAAAAAGGAGAGAAGAGTCGCATAGGCACAAGGTCAGTATCGTAGAGGCTGCATGATAGAAGGTAGCAACAGTTACGAGATTGGAAGGAATTCGATCACAAGTCATGGCGTGGGAAAGAGGCCTAAATGCCAAGGGGAGTATTAAGTTATTCACAAGAGCTATAAGTTATGAAAATGATAAGAGCATTAGTCAACATTCGAGGACGAATGTTCCAAAGGGGGGAATGATGTTACGCCCCGCAATATTACGATGATGTTACGCCTTGCAGTATTATATTACGATGATGTTATGCTTCGCAGTATTAAATTACGACGATGTTGCACCCTATAATATTGTACGTTGAATTTGTCATAAGGTGATTGACATCAGTCCAAGGAAAAGATTATTTGGAGATTATAAGGATTATGCTATTTAAACAAGTGATGAGTAAGTTCGTGAAGGTGAGAGGGGAAATAAGTCAAAGGAAATGAATTTTCGTCGAAGTTTGGCAATTCGGGATAAAATACGGTCCAAGCTATAATACCCCGATATTTATGGACTAGTACCATACAAGGTACCATATGACCATTATAGTAGGATGTATAAAGTGTATTAAAAATAAGTAGAATTTTAAGTAATTTGAGGCAATTCTTAATTATGTGGGTAATTGGTTAATTACCGGGTAGCGGGATATTACCTAATTAGTTTATTAATTTTTGGATAATATCAAAATTCCCAACCCACCCCCACGTGGCAGCAAGCCACTAAATCAAACAATGACTCTTAGTTATTGTTGATTAGGTGGCAACTACTTAAAAGAAAAGCCTTAAAAGGCTACATAACTTTAACAAATTGAAAGATACTATTCTTCCATCAATTTGAAAAAATTGCAAAAGCTCTAATGATTCCATATGAAGCTAACGTAAAAGGCTCTAATGATTTCATATGAAGCTAACGAAAAAGGGCAATCTGAAGCCCACTCCAACAAGAACGAACGCTAATCTTGAAACAAAACAATTCCAACGAGATAGCACCGTAGCAATGTGAGATTTGCGATTCTAAAGGATTATGGTGGAACCTTTTCCAAGAATATCATACGGCTTTTTCCCTACTCCAGGTATGCTAAGGCTATCCCTTCTTTCTTTTGGCATGATCTATACGACACAAACGAAACGAGCAAATGCGCAATTTCTATAAATGACTCTATTCATAGAAATACTAGAGATACTTATGTTCTTGATTCTCCATGTGTCATATTATTTTATCATCTATTCATGGGTCTCAGAAAATATGTAAGTTGATAAATTTTATTTCATGGTATTTATTAGAGGCATAATGGTCTTATGACGTACCGAGAGATTTTATTAATGTATCTCATATGTATTTCATGCATTTATACATGCACATTAACCCATGACCAGATGGCGTTATATATGCGTGTATGTATATATATATATATATATATGTATATGGGAAAGGTTATGGCGTTATATATGTACCACCACCTGATCAGCTGGTATACGTTGATGATTTGCCCACAGTGGCCGAGATGATATGATGAGGTGCCCTCAGAGGCTGATGATGTTATAAAACATGTACCTATGCACGACATGACATTCATGCGCATATGTATGACACTAAGTATTTCATGATTTACAAAGTTTCCCAAACTTACAGGTTTAGTCATTTATTCTATATTTCTTCCGTGTCTGTTATGTGCTTATTTATGTGCCTTACATACTCTGTACATTATTCATACTGACGTCCCTTCTGCCTGGGGACGTTGCGTTTCATGCCTGTAGGTCCCGATAGATAGGTCGAGAGCTCTCCAAGTAGGCTATCAACTCAGCGGAAGATGTTGGTGCGATCCATTTGCTTCGGAGTTGCTTGTTTGGTTAGTACGATTTAGACGTGTATTGTTTAGTATTGCGGGACTCTGTCACGACCTTTATGAAAATTACGTATTCTTAGAGGCTTGTAGACAGATGTCATGTATGCAAAAGATTGTATGGCCTTGTCGGGCTATGTTCAGTATACGAGTGGTTATTTTGGTCTTATAGGCCCATATGTCTTATGCATAAGTTGGTATCATATGTTGTATCCTACTTTTAGTTGTTGATTCCTCTCGAGTTCACTACAGAGACTGGTTTTACAATAGTTAACTCTTTTTCAAGCATGATGTGCGTCTCACTGGCTACTTCCTTCCCTTTCCCAAGACTTGCATTCCTATGCTCTCTATTGAGTCCTTCAATGGTTTCCTCTAGATCAGTGCATATTACTAACAGATCATCCCTTTCTTCTTCAGTAGATGCAACTTTTTCTTCTAAGGTGTGTTTCTCATTGTTAAGGCCTTCTATTGTTTCTTTTAGATCAACAACTGTTACCATCAGATCGTCTCTCTCATTTTCCACACTAGTTATTTTTTCGTTCAAGGCTTCCTTTTATTGTTCAAGATTAGCTATGGTCTCATTTAAGTCCACTACACAGACCACCAAATCATCTCTAGATTGTTCGGCCTCTCCTAGTTCTATGGTCAGGATTTCTTATCATTTTCAAGGCTATAATAGGCATCAATTAGGACATTAGATAAAGAACTTAGCTTCTTAGAAGAATAGGATTTTAGATTTTTCTGAACATCCCTGAAGTTTACCTCATCGTCTTCATCTTCTTCATCATCTGAGTGAGCCATCAGCGCGAACAGTGAATCGTACTTCGTTGCTTTAGTTTCCACTACCATCATGGAACTGTCCTCTGCATCTGATTCCCTTTCGGATTCACTCGAGGAGTTTCCCCAAGCAACAAGAGCCTGCTTAACGATATTGTCTGCAGCACTTTTTCGATTGAATCTTTTATCTGGAACCAGGTTCCTTTTTCCTACTTTGTCAGGATTCTGCTTGTGTTGCTCCAGTTCTGTGAGTGGGCAGTCTTTGATGAAATGCCCTGACTTTTCACATCTGTGACAGAGATCGTTGTTCCTTGTTTTACTTGAACTGCCCCACTTTGGCATACCACCATTTCATCGAACCATCTTTTGAAATCTCTTAGTAAGATAGGCCATGTCATTATCTTCATCACTTGAATCACTGCTTTCAGCCTTAAGCACCAGGTTCTTTTCCTTCTTAGGCTCTCTTCTTTCGCTGTCTTTCTTTCTTTTCATCTCGTATGTCTTCAGATTACCAATCAACTCATCCATGGTCAGAGTCTGTAGATCTTTAGCTTCAGTGATGGCATTTACCTTGCTTTCCCAAGACCCAGGTAGAACACTGAGGATTTTCCTTACAAGCTTGTTTCTGAGAATGACATCTCCAAGTGAGTGAAGCTCATTTATGATGGAGGTGAATCTGGTGTGCATATCTTGTATGGACTCATCATCCTTCATCCTGAAGAGCTCATATTCAGTGGTGAGCATGTCGATCTTGGATTGTTTGACCTGAGTAGTTCCTTCATGTGCTGTTTGTAAGGCTTCCTATATTTCTTTGGCAGCATCACAAGCTGATACTCTGTTGTATTCATCAGGTCATATGTCGCACATCAAGATTTTCTTGGCACGATAGTTCTTTTCTACAGTTTTTCTGTCTATGTCGTTGTACTCTCTTCTCTCTTTGGGCACCAATTCTCCTGTTTCTTCAAGTTACTTCATGGGAACATGTGGACCATCACAAATGATGTCCCACAGCTCTGAATCTTCTGCCATCATTAAATCATGCATCCGAGTCTTCCACCAACCATAGTATTGACCATTGAATCTGGGAGGTCTATAGGTTGATTGTCCTTATTCAAAGTTTGGTGGAGCAGCCATTGAGGATCCTTCCTAGGTGTTATCCTGATAGGAAAAACCTGCTATGATACCAATTGTTAGTTTATGTGAGTCTACCAAACTATAGAGTACCTGGTCCTCTATGAGATGATACGTAGAATTGTAATGACCCGGCCGGTCGTTTTTGGAATTTACGCCTCGATCCCCCATTAACTGCTTTGCCTAAGTTCATTTCTGCTATTTTGGTTTGCCGGGACGTTCGGTATTAGGATTCGGAGTGTTTTGGGACACTTAGTCCCTAAATGAGAGTTTAAGAGTTGAAAAATGGTCCGTATTCGGAACAGTGTGAAGACGACCTCAGAATGGAAATCCGATGGTTCTGTTAGCTCCGTTAGGTGATTTCGGGGTTGGGAGCGTGTTCGGAATGTTATTGGAGGTCCGTAGCTCATTTAGGCTTGAAATGCCGAAGTTTGGATTTTTGNACTGAGAATGTACCCTTTACTTCCTTCTCAAGGATACATTCCCTTCCTGCAGGGCTTTCAGTGAGAAGAAATTCATGATGTTTTCAGCTGCGTGCTTTAAGCATCCACTGTCCATAGTCCATCGCAGTCCGCTTCCTCTCACTGTTCCCTGCTCATGCACATCAAGGGTTAGATTTAAGAACCCAAACTAGTTTGGGTCCCTTGTTATTATAAAAAGGATGAATGAGGGATTTCCTAGTCCATGAAGGCAACATCCGCTTTTTGCGAGTGGTACCTGGTCCTTTGTTAGTAGTCACTTTATCAGTAAACACTTTGTTCTTCTGAGCAGACTGAACCCTGGCCTGGCAATTTTCTTTAAAATGCCCATTGTTCCCATAGTGGGTACATAGCCAGTTATTAGGTACAGTGACATACTTGCTGTGCGGGTTGTAGGGAGTTTTCTCCCTTTGGAACCCGATGCCCTGCTTGTTCCCACTATTGTTTAGATACATGGCAGTGACAGCATCTGAGGACCAGGTCCACTTTAGGGATTTCTCAAGTTTATTTCTTACTTTCTCCAACTCAGCTTGGAGTTGCTGATTCCTCTCGAGTTCACTGTAGAGACTGGTTTTTACAACAGTTAACTCTTTTTCAAGAATGATGTACGTCTCACTGGCTACTTCCTTCCCTTTCCCAATACTTACATTCCTATGCTCTCTATTGAGTCCCTTAATGGTTTCCTCTATATCAGTGCATATTACAAACAGATCATCCCTTTCCTCTTCAGTAGATGCAACTTTTTCTTCTAAGGTGTGTTTCTCATTATTAAGGCCTTCTATTGTTTCTTTTAGATCAACAACTGCTACCATTAGATCGTCTCTCTCATTTTCCACACTAGTTATTTTTTCATTCAAGGCTTCCTTTTCTTGTTCAAGATTAGCTATGGTCTCATTTAAGTCCACTACACAGACCACTAGATCATCTCTAGATTGTTCGGCCTCTCCTAGTTCTATGGTCAGGATTTCTTTATCATTTTCAAGGCTATAATAGGCATCAATTAGGACATTAGATAAAGACCTTAGCTTCTTAGAAGAATAGGATTTCAGATTTCTCTGAACATCCCTGAGGTTTACCTCATCGTCTTCATCTTCTTCATCATCATCATCTGACTGAGCCATCAGCGTGAACAGTGAATCGTAGTTCGTTGCTTCAGTTTCCACTGCCATCATGGAACTGTCCTCTGCATCTGATTCCCTTTCGGATTCACTCGAGGAGTTTCCCCAAGCAGCAAGAGCCTGCTTAACGATATTGTCTGCAGCACTTTTTCGATTGAATCTTTTATCTGGAACTAGGTTCCTTTTTCCTGCTTTGTCAGGATTCTGCTTGTGTTGCTCCAGTTTTGCGAGTGGGCAGTCTTTGATGAAATGCCCTGACTTTCCACATCTGTGACAAAGATCGTTGTTCCTTGTTTTACTTGAACTGCCCCACTTTGGTATACCACCATTTCTTCGAACCATCTTTTGAAATCTCTTAGTAAGATAGGCCATGTCACTATCTTCATCACTTGAATCACTGCTTTCAGCCTTAAGCACCAGGTTTTTTTCCTTCTTAGGCTCTCTTCTTTCACTGTCTTTCTTTCTTTTCATCTCGTATGTCTTCAGATTACCAATCAACTCATCCATGGTCAGAGTCTGTAGATCTTTAGCTTCAGTGATGGCATTTACCTTGCTTTCCCAAGACCCAGGTAGAACACTGAGGATTTTCCTTACAAGCTTGTTTCTGGGAATGACATCTCCAAGTGAGTGAAGCTCATTTATGATGGAGGTGAATCTGGTGTGCATATCTTGTATGGACTCATCATCCTTCATCCTGAAGAGCTCATATTCAGTGGTGAGCATGTCGATCTTGGATTGTTTGACCTGAGTAGTTCCTTCTTGTGCTGTTTGTAAGGCTTCCCATATTTCTTTGGCAGTATCACAAGCTGATACTCTGTTGTACTCATCAGGTCCTATGCTGCACATCAAGATTTTCTTGGCACGATAGTTCTTTTCTACAACTTTTCTGTCAATGTCGCTGTACTCTCTTCTCCCTTTGGGCACCAATTCTCCTGTTTCTTCAAGTTTCTTCATGGGAACATGTGGACCATCAGAAATGATGTCCCACAGTTCTGAATCTTCTGCCATCATAAAATTATGCATCCGGGTCTTCCACCAGCCATAGTATCGACCATTGAATCTGGGAGGTCTATAGGTTGATTGTCCTTCTTCAAAGTTTGGTAGAGCAGCCATTGAGGATCCTTCCTAGGTGTTAGCCTGATAGGAGAAACCTGCTCTGATACCAATTGTTAGTTTATGTGAGTCCGCCAAACTATAGAGTACCTGGTCCTCTATGAGATGATACGTAGAATGCAGTAAAGACTAAATGTAAAGAAGGCAAGAGATTTTCTACGTGGAAAAATCCCACACAAGGGGATAAAAAAACCACGACCTACTCTTGTAGGCTTTTAACTCTACTAACTTGTAATCTACCTATTACAAGCCACTTTGCAACAACCCTATTACAAAGACTTCAAACTAACTTGTGATGCAACCACCACAAGCCACTATATAACTCTCCTAGTTACAAAGGATTTAAACTTATGACTATCCCTAGTCACAATATAAACTCAGAAGTTTACGAATTTGGTTTGTTCCTAAGACAGCGCTTCTAAGAAAGCAAACTAGGAACTACAACGACGAACAAATAACAAGATTACAACTCAACTACGGATGTACATAAACTCATTTAGAAATGGATCCTTAGTGGAGTTGTGTTCTTGTTCTTGACACACCAGTGACTTCAATGCTGAAATACTTTTGTTTCTTGAGAGAATATCACTGAATGCACAAAGAATGGTGTGTCTTGCACCAGGTTATTTTATCACAAAAGATAGCACAATGGATAGTGATGTCAACTCTTGGTGTATGCTTCTTCCCAATGAGAAGTGACTGCTGTACTGTCTGCACATCCACTTCTGGGAAGTTGCGTTCCAGCTGGATAGTGGACTTTGTACTTCTATCAGGACACACCAACGAACCAGGTCCTAGTTGTGTTCCTCTTCTATGACAGTTGCTAGATGGTTACTTTCTTCTGCTACGTTCCAGCTGTGTACTTGACTTGTACTTTTGTCAGAAAACCCAAAGGGAGCAGGTCCCTGTTGTGTTCCTCTTTATATTGATTGCGTACAGTCACTGACTTGCTTGTGTCGGAGAACCCTAAGGGACCAGGTCACCAGGTCCCTGTTATGTTCCTCCCTGTGGTCGTTCATCCATTTGCTGATTTTCAGACTTCGACCAGTTCACATGAAATGTATATCCTGTGGGCCAGGTTCTCTATCTGGTTCTTCACGACAAGTTTGTTAGATCATCAAAACATAAGAAGTATAAGGCTAAGACATTGAAAACCCATCAGTGTTGAAGTTATCCTTTTAATCTGCCAAATTTGAAAGAATTCCGTGATTTTTGCGCCTATAAATTGCGGGCCGTTATCACACACGATTTCTTTTGGAACTTCAAACCGGCATATGATGTTTCGCCAAATGAAGTCCCTGACTTCTTTTTCTCGCACCTGTTTGAAGGCACCTGCTTCTACCCACTTGGTAAAATAATCAGTGAGTACTAATAAAAATCGTACCTTTCCTTTGGCTTGTGGTAGTGGACCCACGATATCCATCCACCACTTCATAAAAGGCCATGGTGCAATAACCTGATGTAATAACTCTGCTGGTCGGGCATGTTGTTACCATATCTTTGGCGTTTGTCATATTTGGGCACAAAGCTTTTTGCCTCTTCTTCCATTTTTCAGTAATACCCTGCTCTAATTAGAGTTTTTACCAAGGATCTTCCTCTTGCGTGATTTCCACAATGTCCTTCATGTACTTCTCTCATCACATACTCTGTTTGATAAGGTCCGAGACCTTTCTAAAGGACCATCGAACATCTTTCGATATAAATTGCCTAATCCAAACAATAACGGGTATCTTTTCGTTGTAGTGCCTAAGCCTTTTTCTTATCTTCAGGTAGAATTCCGTACTGCAAAAATTAACGATCTCGTTTCTCCAATCCCAGATTAAATTATTGAAATTTACCTCATTTTTATCTTGATCGAGTGCCGAATGAAACAAATGTATTACGGAAGCATTTTCTTCATTTGTTACTTCTGCAACGGATGCAAGATTAGCCAACGCGTCTGCTTTGACATTTTCTTCCCTGGGTATCTGCATGATTTTCCAAGATTGGAATTGCCTGATCAAATCTCGTGCTTTTTCCAAATATTGCTGCATCCTCGCCTCTCTAGCTATATAAGTCCCCTGCATTTGATTAACTACGAGCTGTGAGTCGCTTTTGATTATAACCTGCTCTATTCCGAGTTCTCGTGCCAATTCTAAACATGTAGTCACAGCTTCATATTCTGCTTCATTATTAGTAATAGGATGGCACTTTATGGCTTGCCTTATAGTTTCTCCCGAAGGTGGGATTAGAACAATGCCTAAACCCGCTCCTTTAACATTCGAGGAGCCATCAGTAAACAGGGTCCAAGTACCTGGATTAGACCCGTTACATACCTGCAGTTCCTTTTCTGCTTCTGTTACCATCCCTGGGCTAAAGTCTGCCACGAAATCTTATCGCAGTTCTAGGTTGATATGTGATGTCATATTCACTTAGTTCTATGGCCCACTTGGCTAGTCTACCTGATAACTCTTGCTTATGTAGTATATTTTGTAAGGGGTAGGCGGTCACTACATAAATAGGGTGACATTGAAAATAAGGCCTTAATTTTCTAGATACCATAATTAGTGCTAAAGTAAGTTTTTCTAAATGAGGATATCGAGTTTCAGCATCCAATAAGGACTTACTAACATAATAAATTGGAGATTGTTTACCTTTATCTTCTCGAACTAACATTGCACTTACCGCCATTTCTGACACAGCGAGATAGATGAGTAGTCTTTCACCGTCCTTTGGTTTAGCCAGCAACGGTGGGTTTGACAATTATGTTATTAGATTTTGAGCGCTTGTTGGCATTCTTCAGTCCACTCAAATTGGCTTTGCTTTTTCAATACTGAGAAGAACTTAAAGCTTTTCTCCGAAGATTTAGAAATAAATCTTCCCAATGCTGCTATCCTACCTGTCAACCTCTGCACTTCTTTTTTGCTCGTGAGTATATTCGGTATTTCTTCAATAGCTTTAATCTGCGCTGGATTTACTTCAATTCCTCAGTTAGAAACAAGGAAACCTAAGAACTTACCTGATGACACGCCAAATGCACATTTTTCGGGATCTAACTTCATATTGAATTTGCGGATATCTGAAATGTATCTGACAAATGTTAGGTGTGAACCCCCACCTGTGTTGACTTGACTAACATGTCATCAATGTAGACTTCCATGGTTTTTCCCAGGCACTCCTGGAACATCTTCGTTACTAACCTCTGGTATGTGGCTCCAGCATTCTTTAGACCGAAAGGCATGACTTTATAACAGTAAGTCCCTCTTTCTGTAATAAAGGAAGTTTTTTCCTCATCTAAAGGATCCATTTTTATCTAATTATATCCTTAGTTGGAATCTAAAAAGCTTTATTCATGTCCTGCAGTAGTATCAATAAGTTGATCTATGCGCGATAAAGGAAAAGAATCTTTAGGGCAAGCTTTATTCAAGTCAGTATAGTCTACACAAACTCGCCACTTACCATTCTTTTTGGGTACCACTACAATATTAGCTAGCCAATTAGGATATTTTACCTCTCGGATAGACCCAATTTTTAAAAGCTTTTGTACCTCATCCTGAATCACCTGGTTTTTGAAGGATCCTTGCTTCCTTTTCTTTTGTTTGACATGTGGGTGTGTTGGATCTTCATTCAGCTTATGGGTCATCACCTCCGGGGGTATACCTGTCATATCTGAATGCGACCAAGCAAAACAATCTGCGTTAGCTTTTAAGAATTCAATTAACTTACCTTTCAACTCTGGGCTCAGATTGGTTTCGATATAAACTTTTCTGTCCGACCAATGTATAAACAGCACCACAACTTCGAGTTCCTCAACTGTTGCTTTGATGTTTTCATTCTCTTCTGGATCTTGAATAGTATTAGGCCTTGAGTCTACATCCGTTTGACCTTCGGTTGAGGTTTGAGTTGTTAATCCCTCAACTGAATTCTGTAATTGCTACTTCACATCTGCAGCGTCATTTTGTATGCTTGAATCCGCCACTGAATTGATACTTCTTGAAGCCTGCTGATCACCACGGATTTGCCTAATTCCCCATTGTGAAGGGAACTTAATAACCTGATGTAAAGTAGATGGAACAACATCCATCTCGTTAATCCAAGGTCTGCCGAAGATAATATTGTATGCCATATCCATATCTATTACTTGAAATTTTGTATCTTTGACTACTCCTTCTGCGAATGTGGTGAGTATTATCTCCCCTTTTTTAACAACGCTTGAATTGTCAAATCCAGATAAGGTACGTGCTTTGGTACCAATTTATCATCAGCTCGCATCTTGTTTACCACTCTTAAAAGATCGATATTTACAGAGCTACCTGGATCAATCAAAACTCGTTTCACATTAGTATCATGTACAAGTAGAGATATTACGAGTGCATCATTATGTGGGATTAACACGCCATCTGCGTCTGCATCATCGAATGTTATACTGTCTTCTTCCAAAACTTGGCGAACTCGCTTTCCGTGGGTGACTGTGATTTTTGACACCTTTTTTGCAGCCGTGTAGTTCACGCCATTGACCTTCTCCCCTCCGCTTATGACATTAACTGTTCTCTTTGGTGATGGAGTTTTTGGTGGCTCCTGTCTATTCTTCATATATGCTTGCTTACCCTTCTCACTAAACAAATCGGTTAAGTAGCCTTGTTTTAATAAGTGCTCTACTTCACCTTGTAGCAATATGCAATCTGCTATTTTGTGACCGTGATCATTATGAAACTCGCATCAGAAATTAGGGTTTCTTCTATTTGGGTTCGATCTCATTTCCTTTGGCCACCGCCACCTTATCTCCCATGCTTCTTAATACAACTACCAACTCAGATGTGGTAACATTGAAACTGTAACCACCAATCTTCGCTTTTGAACTTCTGTTGTTGTCTCGCATATCTCGTGTGTCTCACTCCTTTCCAAACTTGGATGACGAATCCGAATCTCTGTCCCTTGATCTGGAATCGTACCTCGGTTCTCTTATTTTGAACGTGAATCCCTTCCTGCTGGTCCCATGTAAGGTTCGTACCTGTTCTTACCGGACCTTTTTTCAGTTTCTGGTCACCTTGAACTTACTCTTTCATCTCCCCGTTACCGAGTGATACTATCTTCTTCTATCCGTAGCTTCGTGCTATACCTGTTATAAATATCATTCTAAGTTGTTGTAGGGAATTCTCGTAAGCTTTCTTTGAGTCTCCTTGTGGCTTCTGAGCTTTTTTCATTTAGATTACTTGCAAATTCCATATCCGCCCAATTGTCAGGTACACGTGGTAACATCATTCTTTCACGCTGAAATCTATCCACGAATTCCCTGAGTAGCTCTGTATCTCTTTGTTTTGTTTTGAAGATGTCTTCCATCCTCTTTTCAACTTTTTGAGCTCCCGAGTGTGCTTTGATAACTAAATCTGCAAGCTCAGGAAAAGAATCAATGGAATTTTTTAGGTAATTAGTGCTCCTTTTGTGAGTGTTTCACCGAATTTTTTGACCGGCACTGATTCAATCTCTTGCTTGGTCAAGTCGTTGCCCTTCACGCCAGTTGCAAATGCAGTTCATGATCTCGTGGATCGGTTGTCCCATCATACTTCGGGATATCGGGAATCTTAAACTTTTTTGGAATAGGCAAAGGAGCGGCACTTGGCTTCCAGGGTTGTTGAGAATATTTATCCATATCCACTTCTTTGATTATAGGTGGAACACCAGGTATCCGCTCTATGCGATCGTTCTGCCCCTTGAGCTGTTTCTGCAAAGTTAGTACTAAACTCTGTAAATCAAAATTAATTGGAATACCTGACCTTCCATCATGAGATTCGCTGGGAGTTCCTCCACTGCCCGAATTGGCGAGTCCTGAGCGCGGATTTTCTATGGTTGCGGTGTTATTCGGAGGTGGAGTTGGTGGTATAGTTGGCAACCCACTAACAAAAGCTTGAAGAGCATTGTTGACCTGTTCAGCGATTAATTGCTTCAATGCTTCATCAATAGCGTGATCATCCCCATGTTGGTCATTCGCATGTGATATTGATCTATCAGGTGACCCTTCTCGGGACTGTTGAGGACAGTTTCGTGGTGAAGGGACTGGAGTTCCATCCTCTTGTTGATTTTGCTGGTTCAACTGGTGTTGCTGATTTTGTTGGTTGTTGTCGTTAGCAGTCGACATGATTTTTTGATAGAAAAAAGAATTTGGAAAGTGAATAGATTATCAGTTTCCCAGTAACGGAACCAATTTGTTTAACCAAAAATTGGGTAATTCGGTCAAAGCTTACTTTAAGAAGTACTCGGGCTACTGATAACCAAGAAATTCTATATTTACTTAAGGATAAGAAAGGAAATTAGAATATGAGATAGCAAAAATAGCCAATAGTAAGCAAAAGAAAGTAATTGTATTCCAATAATAATCAGAACGTGTCTGTACAAATGATATCTCTTTCCTTTTTATAGGAATCTATGAGTATAACATCTTTCCCCTTTTATGACCGAATCATTATGAGCATTAATGATATTAATGAGATGTTATAATTGGTAATCGTGACTGTTCATGAAGATTCTGTAACGTTTGAGATCATTCACGATCATTAATTGCTGATTCACGAATCTTTCCTTTTTACTGTCTCGATTCATTTCGCCGGTACGTCTTCATGGAACTCTTTGAACTCGAACGACAATATCTTCTCCTCTCGTGGGTGATTTGCTCTTATCTGTTATGACTCGTGCTTCTTTTAATGCATTTCTCCAGCTGTAGCTTTCTCAATGATCCACGTGTCTTGTCTTATCATCCATTCACATAAATCCACGTGTAATATTTATTTTTACCAATACAATACCGTTCTACTCAATTCGATTGTATACATTGTATTCAAATTCACAAATATTCATTATTCACTATTTTACATTGTATTCAAGTCAGCGTATTCAATTCGACTGTATTCAAACAACAAAAAATCACAAAACACAGTGATGTTCGGCCGTATTAAAAAATATAGACCTTCGGAATACATAATTACATGCCAAAATATTTATATAAAAATATAATGTATTTGAATCTATTTGTACAGAATACAATTTATTTGTATCATTGTATGTGACTAAAACAGCAAAGAAGAGAAAAAATTTCGCCGGAGATGGTATTTTTCGGCCAAGCAAAATACTGGATTGCACCAGAATGAACCCCAAAATACGCAAAACTACTGATGGTTTAACTCTAAAGAAATCCATGTACGGTCACATAAAAACAAGACCAAATTGCCATATTAGGATGTTGAGCTATCCACCCGCAACCACAGGTGCTAGAAGAATATAAATAAAAAGCAAGAACGATCACTCTGGGAATTCTAGTAGGGCAATTCTAAAGAATGGGCTTGCACGTGGCAGGCAGTCCTTTTGAATCATTTATCACAAATTCTCGTATCTTATTGTGTATCTTAAACTTCCTCCATTATTGGCCATGGCTAGATTTGTTCGCCTAAGAAGATGAGTCAATAGTGGATGATGACGCCGCCGACGATTCTGCTGATTTGATGGAGAAGAGAGAGGATTGAGAATTGATAGAATATAAGGGTCCACCAAACTCTATAGAGAACCAGGTTCTCTATCAATTCCACTAGAACACACGTACACAACAGTAAGTAAATGACAGGAGGAATTTTACGTGGAAAATTCCCAGCTCAACGGGATTAAAAACCATGACCTACCCTTGTAGGATTTCAACTTCACTACTGCAACTTTTAGATTACAACCTATGCAACCTAGGAATTAACCTCTTAGTCCCTCACTAACTTGTAACACTCTATTACAAGCCACTTTGTGATAACTCTATTACAAAGACTTTGCAACTTGACTAACTCTAGCCAAGACTCAAACACACACGGGTTTAAGGTTTACAAAGGGGTTCCTACAGAATGCTTCTAAACAAGCTAGATAGGAATTACAATTGAAGAACTATTACAAAGTTACAACTTAACTATGGACATATAATGACATGATGTGGGAACTGGTCCGTAGTTATTTTGTTCTTTGTTCTTGAAGCACTTGAAACTTTCTTGCTGGATAGTCACGTGAGTGAGCTTGAGTAGAATCTCTAAATGTTCAAGTAAATTTTTTTTACCTTCCTTAATTGTATATACATATGTGTGACATCACTTACAATGATGTAAGAAAGACAGGTAAAAAGTCTTCAACAGAAAGTTGACTGCTGCGCTGTTCCTATACTGTAGGGTGTGTAGCCTGCAACTTTCCAGCTGGAGAGTTGACTTCGTACAGTCTCCTTGGAACTGGTAGGGACCAGTTCCCTCAGCTGTTCCTTCCACTCTTAAGAGTTGAATCATATCCCACGCTGGATCCTAACCTGGAACATTGTGATCTTAAGTTCTTGTACATGTAACTGGTTCCTTATCTGGTTCTAGATAATAAGTTTGTTAGATCATCAAAATATAAAGTAAAGTACTTATGACCAAAGTACTTGTAAACCTATCAAGAATCTTGCTGATAGAGAGAGAAGGAAGAGAGAGAGAAAGAACATAATTGACGTATTTTATGCCTTAATGATAGGTATAAATAAATACCTATTTTGCTATAAAATAGAAAAGGTAGCTATAATTAATAATATTTTAAAATTATTTTGGTTTATAATAAATAGGGTATAATAGTTTACTATAGGAGGTAAAATTTCCTTTATTTAAATAGTCGTCTGTCCAAAAAAAAGAAGAAGGTGTATATATATATATATATATATATATATATATATATATATATATATAGAGAGAGAGAGAGAGAGAGAGAGAGAGAGAGTTGATATGCAGATGGATGCTTCGTCATGATCGTTCCTCATTTTTTGACATTTTAGGGTCACAAAACTAGAATTCCGTTCGATTTTCATATTTTCGTATGCTATAGTGCATGCCATCTGCATGCATTTGGGCGGTCGGTCCCGAATCGTCTACAATTTGCTGGCCCATCAAAAACGACATAGGGAACTGATAATAGGTGAATTGAACTATGATTAAGCCCCAAAAGAACCACTTTCTTGTAGAGTTTTTATTGTAAAAGTGAGAGCAAAATGCTCTTATTAGTGCTTTTCATGTTTTTCTGGTTACATACATTAGAAGAATGCTATGGAGTGGTTTTGTATCATTTATGGAAGAAAAAGACGCCAATCGCATCAAAGTCGCCGAGTGAACATTTGAAATACACAAACGAGGCCTGGAGGTGAACTGCCGCGGTCCCAGCGTGGGCGCGGTAGGACCGCGGTGAGCTGTCAGAAAAAGAAGCCAATCGCATCAAAGTCGCCGAGTGAACCATTTGAAATACACAAACGAGGCCTGAAGGTGAACTGCCGCGGTCCCAGCGTGGGCGCGGTAGGACCGCGGTGAGCTGTCAGAGGAGATTCAGAGAGGCCGTTTGGCCGCGGACCCAGCGTGGGCACGGTAGGACCGCGACAGGCGACGGGAACTTAAGGGACTGAAGTGCAAATTCCGGAATTCTTAGCTCAAAACCCTATTTAAATACTAGAACTCGCCCAAAGGAGGCATGTAACATTATTAGAGAGTACTTTGGCAAGAAAAACAAGTGTGAGAGATCACCCAAAACATCATTAGTTCTATTCTTCTTTATTTTCTTGCAATTTATGATTATGAATCTTTTAGTATTTGATTTACCCATTGTCATGAGTAGCTAAAATCCTTAATCTAAGGTTTTGGTAGAACCCGTTGGGAATAACTTGGTTGTTTTATCAATATAATTAGATTTGATTGTTAATCTCTAATTGTTCATGTATGTTTTGATTGTGGAATAGTTGAAAGGGCCCTCAATTATCCGTTCCTATTTATTATGTATCTTCTTGAGAGAGAGTGCATATTTAGGTGATTGTATGAACAACATCACTCCCGAAGTATAGACGAGAGTCATAACCGAGGGTTTAGGGGTTGGATTAGAGATAACGAAACCCCGGGTGCAATCTAAGTGAACCGTATTGTGCAAGTAGCTAGCGTAGCTTGAGAAAGTGCGTCTAGTAGATTATTATAATTACTTGAGAAAGAATTATGATAGATGGAGAGTTCATGATTGTTAGAGATAGCTAAATCATAGTTATAGGACATATACAACCAAGGAAAGTACCAACGGGGGAAACCATTGCCTTAGACTTTATTTCTACTGTTTACACATCAAGTTTAGTTAATTTTCAGCTGTTAATTACTTTCAATCTTTAGTTGTTAGAAAATCAACCATTGTGAATCAAAAAGTTTGGGAAAACAGATTGTGTGGATTTAGTAAATCTGACAGTAGTGATTGATAGGTTAGTTCCCTGTGGTTCGACTCTGGGCAATAATACTCAGATTATATTTGCAACGCCCGCATAGTCTTTTGTGAGACTTAGTTGAGCGTGATCAAATTTTGGCGCCGTTGCCGGGGAACTAACGGTGTTATCAATTACAATTGAAAGAAATACAAAGATTCCAAGTGTAATCCGTTTTCTCTTTACCAATCTTTACATTGAAATTCTAACGGTTGAAATCTTGTGGAAAGCAGGTGTATGCCTAGAAATTCTTCGAGGACTGGAGAACTAATAGAAGGACTCTCAGACCCCGAGAAAATATTCAGGGCATTGAACCGTGCCAACAAAGGACTTCAACAAACTCAACCAACGAACCAACCCGAATTTGATATGGGTGACGTGAACAACGCCAACGGAAACAACAGGAATGAGCAAGTTGACCTGGAAGTCAGGGGAGTGGCACCTCTTGTGCCAGAGGCTGCACTTTATGACTGGGCACAGCCTACAGCTGACAATCTGGCCACTGCCATAGCTGTGCCTGCAATTCAAGCGGAGACATTCCAAATCACCAACAACATGCTGCATCTGCTACATAATAAGGGATTGTTCTCCGGGTCAAGCATTGAAGACCCGCAACAACACTTGAAAAAGTTTCTGTCAATTTGCATGACCCAAAGGCAACCCAATGTAACGGCTGAAGCTATCAAACTGCTCTTGTTCCCATTCTCAGTAACCGGGGCAGCTCAGACTTGGTTAAATTCGCTCCCTATCAACTCTATTACCACTTGGGAGGAATTAGTCAAGCAGTTTCTGAACAAGTTCTATCCGCCTAACAAGACTGCACAGCAAATTGATGCCATATTACAGTTTAGGCAGCAGTCCACGGAGTCCTTGCAAGAAACTTGGGAGAGATTTAAAGGGATGCTTGTGAAGTGTCCTCATCATGGCATTCCAGACCAGATGCTTGGCCAGAGATTCTACATGGGTCTAGCTGACAACTTGAAAGCAAATGTGGATGCTTCAGCTGGAGGTGCTTTCTTAAGCAAAACATTCATCGAGTGCAAAATTCTTCTCGATAAGATGTCACAAAATGCGGGGTGGATGACTAGAAGTGCAACACTGGCACCAATAGTGCATTCAGTTCCACTTGATCCCAATAATTCACAGGAAGAGAACATGGCCACACTCCTGACCCAGATGAGCCTACTGACAAAGAAGATTGATGAGATGGGTACAAAACAGGTGCACATCGTTGATACAACAAATGGAGGACTATGCACACCGTGTATTAATCAGTCCTATGTGTGTTCATGGAGCGGGGAAGGTGAAAATCAAGGGGTCCAGGAAGATATGAATTATGTCAACAACTATGGGGGTCAGAGACAAGGAGCACAGCAGTGGAGACCGCAGCAAAATCAGCAGTACAGGCCTAATATGCAGCAGCCTGGGGGTATTCACCCTCAAAACCAATTAGTGCTAGTGCCTTATCAGAAACCACAGGGTTATCCATAGCAGAATCAGCAGCAATTGGTTTATCAACCACCCCCTCAGCAGCAAGATAACAACATGGTGGAGATCAGGGGTATGATTCAACAACTCATTGGGACAAATAATAAAGTGCAGGAAAAATTGGCAGTACATGATTCAGCCATAAAGAATATTGAAACGCAGCTGGGTCGGTTGTCCATGGCCTTGAACAACCGTCCTCCGGGGACTTTACCTGCAGATACGAACATAAATCCCAAGGAGCAAAACCCGAATCGGCTGATGGTAGTCAGTCTCAGGAATAGTAGAGATTTAGATAGAGAGCAGGAAATTGCACAAGCCAACAAGATTACTACACCAGCTACTCCAGTTCAATTAGAGGTAGAAGAACCAACAGAACTCACTGAAGTAGTAGTTGAGCAGAGTCAGGATGAAAAAGGGAAAGAAAAGGAGACCGAGCAAGTTGCAGAACAGGTTACACCTCTTGAGCCAGAAATTCCTAACAGAGAGAAGCCAGCTAGCAATGCACAAAGGGTGATACCTGCACCCTTCCCTCAGAGACTGGTCAAACAAAAGAAGGCAGATCAATACAAAAGTTCATGGAGATGCTGCGTCAAATCCAGTTGAATATTCCATTGATGGATGCCTTGAGGGAGATGCCCGGTTACGCCAAGATGATGAAAGATTTAATGTCAAGGAAGTTTGATTTTCAGGATCTATCCACAGTAACTCTGACACAGACCTGCAACGCAGTAGTAGCAAAATCGATGGCCCAAAAGATGTCCGACCCAGGTAGCTTTACTATTCCATGCACCATAGGGAGTTATGCCTTTGCAAAGGCCTTATGTGATTTGGGAGCCAGCATAAATCTGATGCCGCTGGCAGTGTACATCAAATTGGGCATCGGCAGAGCCAGGCCGACTTCTATGCTGCTCCAGCTGGCTGATCGCACTGTGAAAAGACCAACTGGTATTCTTGATGATGTACTGGTGCAAGTGGGGAAGTTCGTGTTCCCTGCAGACTTTGTGATTCTGGATTGTCAGGTGGATGAGGAGATACCCCTTATTTTGGGGAGACCATTTTTGGCCACTGGGAGAGCACTGATAGACTGTGAGACTGGGGAACTTAAAATGAGATTGAACGATGAAGAAGTCATATTCAATGTTCAGCAATCAATGAGGAGACCTAGCGAATATGCGAATTGCTCTCTAGTGGAGGCAGTAGATGTAATTCTGCAAGAAGATGACAGGACCCTAACTATGAGAGATCCATTGGAAGCATGCCTGACAAATTTAGAAGAAATGGATGGTGAGGGATTAGCTGAATGGGTGATGGCATTGGAAGGCCGAGGGTTTGGGTCTAAGAAACCTCAGTTCGAGTCCCTTGAGCTGGAGAAAAGGGTCACTCCTCCAGCCAAGCCATCAATAGAGGAACCACCCAAACTGGAGATGAAGCCACTCCCAGATCACCTCAGGTATGCATTCCTAGGCCCTAATTCGACTTTACCTATTATTATATCATCCTGTTTGCTAGATGTGCAGGTAGAGAAGCTATTACAGGTACTGAAGGATAACAAGACTGCCATTGGTTGGACCATGGCAGACATAAAGGGTATCAGCCCAGCCTTCTGTATGCATAAGATTCTCCTGGAAGAGGGGCACAGACCTTCCAGGGAACATCAGCGAAGGCTGAACCCTAACATGAAAGAGGTTGTAAAGAAAGAGGTGATCAAATGGTTAGATGCGGGAATCATTTTCCCCATATCTGATAGTAATTGGGTCAGCCCTGTCCAATGTGTTCCGAAAAAGGGGGGAATGACTGTTGTGAAAAATGACAACGATGAGTTGATCTCAACTCGTACAGTCACAGGGTGGCAAATCTGCATGGATTACCGGAAATTGAACACCGCCACCCGAAAGGACCACTTTCCCTTGCCCTTCATTGACCAAATGTTGGACAGGCTGGCTGGAAGATCGCACTTTTGTTTCTTAGATGGATATTCGGGGTACAATCAGATATCGATAGCCCCCGAAGATAGAGAGAAAACATCCTTCACCTGTCCGTATGACATCTTTGCCTTTCGAAGAATGCCCTTTGGGCTTTGCAATGCACCAACGACTTTTCAGCGGTGCATGCTAGCTATCTTCACAGATATGGTGGAGGATATTATGGAAGTCTTTATGGATGATTTCTCCATGGTGGGAGATTCATTCGAAGACTGTCTTCACAACTTAAGCAGAGTGCTCAAAAGATGTGTGGAGACAAACTTAGTGTTAAACTAGGAGAAGTGCCATTTCATGGTATAAGAAGGGATAGTCCTGGGACATCGAGTGTCCAGAAAAGGAATTGAGGTCGACCATGCTAAGGTTGACGTGATTGAGAAGTTACCACCGCCCACTTCAGTCAAGGCGGTGAGAAGTTTCCTTGGTCACGCCGGGTTCTAGCGGCGTTTCATAAAAGACTTTTCCAAAATTGCTAACCCATTATGCAAACTCCTTGAAAAGGATCAGCCCTTTGTGTTTTCTAATGATTGCAGGTTGGCATTTGAGGAACTGAAGAAGAAGTTGACCACTGCACCCATCATTGTTGCGCCCGACTGGGAGCAACCATTTGAGCTCATGTGTGATGCCAGCGACTATGCTATAGGAGCAGTCTTGGGGCAGAGAAAAGACAAGTTGATGCACCCGATTTACTATGCAAGCAGAACGCTAAGCGGTGCACAGCTCAATTACACAGTGACGGAGAAGGAGATGATGGCAGTCGTGTTTGCTTTTGACAAGTTCCGATCATATCTGATTGGTTCCAAGGTAATTGTATATACTGACCATGCAGCTCTCAGGTACCTCATTGAGAAAAAGGAGTCTAAGCCGCGCCTGATTCGTTGGGTGCTGTTGTTGCAAGAATTCGACCTCGAAATCCGTGACCTTAATGTCACAGAAAATCAAGTCGCTAATCATCTTTCACGACTTGAAGGAGCTGAAAAATCAGTCGAGGTCGAAGAAAATTTGGAAACCTTTCCAAACGAGCAGCTGCTCGCAGCCAGTCTTGAGGATGCGCCATGGTATACAGATTTTGCAAACTACCTGGCTTGTGGTATTGTTCCTGATGACCTTTCTTCTGTCCAAAAGAAAAAGTTTTTCTGTGATAGTCGCATGAATTATTGGGATGAACCTCATCTGTTTAGAATTTGCGTTGATAACATTATCCGGAGGTGTGTCCCCGAGATAGAACAATCTTCAATTTTGCAGGCTCGTCACGCTTCAGCATATGGAGGATATTTTGGAGGGGTCAGAACAGCTGCGAAAGGTGCTGGAGGCCGGATTCTTCTGGCCAACTGTATTTAGAGATGCACACCTCTGGGTAAAGGGCTGCAATGAATGCCAGAGGACGGGAAACATTTCCCGTCGCCATGAGATGCCAATGAAACCAATCCAAGAAGTTGTGGTGTTTGACGTGTGGGGGATAGACTTCATGGGTCCCTTCGTCAGCTCATTCGGTAATAAGTACATACTTGTGGCGGTGGATTATGTGTCTAAATGGGTGGAAGCTGCAGCCTTGCCCACCAATGATGCACGAGTGGTGGTCGGATTCCTGAAGAAGCACATATTCACCCGGTTTGGGATACTAAGGGCGATCATCAGTGACGGAGGCACTCACTTCTGCAATAGAGCCTTCGAGAAATTGCTGGCTAAATATGATGTGCACCACAAAGTGGCTATGCCCTACCATCCGCAGACTAGTGGGCAAGTTGAAGTGTCCGACAGGGAGATTAAGAGTGTATTAACGAAAACTGTGAACGCAACCCGAACGGATTGGGCAAAGAAGCTGGACGACGCACTTTGGGCCTACAGAACTGCATTCAAAACGCCAATAGGTATGTCGCCATACAATTTGGTGTTTGGAAAGGCCTATCATCTACCTGTGGAGTTAGAACACCGTGCTTGGTGGGCATTAAAACAATTAAACATGGATCCCGAAGCAGCCGGACAAAATCGACGAACGGAGCTGCACGAGCTAGAGGAATTTCGATATCAAGCCTTTGAGAGCACGATGCTTTACAAGGAACGGATGAAGAAAATGATGATAAGCACATCATGGACAGAGACTTCAAACCCGATGATATGGTGTTATTGTACAACTCAAGGTTGAGATTGTTTTCGGGTAAGTTGAAATCCCGATGGTCAGGGCCATTCCGAGTGGTGCAAATGTTCGCTAGTGGAGCTGTGGAGATTGAATCAAAAGATGGGACGAACAAATTCTCCGTCAATGGACAAAGGTTGAAACACTACCTTGGATCAGCTGACGAAAAAGGGGATACAGTGGTGTCACATTTCAAAGAACCCCAATACGAAAACGAGGAGTAGGAACTCCACTATTTGCGTCGTGCCGCGACGTTAAATCAGGCGCTGCGTGGTAGGCAACCCACGAATTGTTGTAAGTGTAATGTATAACTGTATATATATAAATAAAAAAAAGTACCAGAAAACGCCTCCACCGCGGTCCAAGCGTGACCGCGGTGAGACCGCGGTGGAAGAGGCTCTCTGAAGTTTTCCCACCGCGGTCCAAGCGTGGCCGCGGTGAGACCGCGGTGAAAGAGGCTCTCTGAAGTTTTCCCACCGCGGTCCAAGCGTGACCGCGGTAGGAACGCGGTGGTACATAAATGGGCCAGTCAGGCAAGTTACTGATTTTTTTTTTCTTTCTTCTAATTTCTTCCCCCCCTTTAATTACCCTTATCCAAACACCCAACCCCTTATTCCCCACTAAAACCCACGACCCAAACCCCTTTCTCTCCATATTCTCTCCACAATTTCCCTCTCTTCTTCTTCCTCCCCAAGCCCTAACCCCCATTCTTCACCAAAATTCTCCTTCTTCAACTCTCTCATCTCATCTACAAGGTAAGCTTTCTTCTATTCTCTTCTCTTTTCTTCAAATAGTTAGTGTAAATTAGTTTCTTAACCCTAAATTTTGTTGTAATATATAAATTGTATCTTTTTCTTTGTTTTCTCTTTTTATTTGATTATTTTAGCCATGGTGGATGCTTAGATGTTGGGTTTCATGATGATTAACTTGTGGGGAGGGTTTTGTAATGTTTTTGAGACCTAACTATAATTTTTAGGGCAAAGTGTGGTGGTTGGGCCTATATGGCCGAAAATTTGGAATTGTTGTAATTCTTGGAGCACTTTGTGCTCATTGTAATGGGTTGTGGTGGTGGTGGTTGAAATATTTCACTGATGAAAGGTTGGGTATGGTATAGTAGGAGAGGTCGACATGTTGATGGGGGTGTGAAGTAATCGTAGTATGGGTTGGCTAATTGGGGCCACTTAGCAATATGGTGTTTTGGCATTGTTGGCCAATGATAACTGTTTAGTGCCAGCGGGTGGCGAAGTCTAAGTAACCATTCGCATGGCCCAGTTTAGGATGTATTTGATAGTTGCCCTGTCTTGTTGCAGGTATTATGGCACGAAAGAGGCACAAAGGTTCGGCTAGTTCTTCCCAGGGGCCCACATATGATGAAACTAGGTTCCAGTCTCCGGGGGCTGAGGATGCATTCCATGCGAAAGCCACAAAGACCTTCGTCCCGGAGATTGCTGTGGATAGGGCTGCCCTCCGCATGGAAAGCCCAGCCATGTATGAAGAGATACGGCGGAGGGAGATGGAATTTTTGTTTGAGGAGCCCGAAACAGTGAATCCAATGCTAGTCCGGGAATTCTATGCAAATTGCCCGGAGCATTTTAGCCGGGAGGTAATTGTGCGTGGCAAGGTGGTGGATGCTTCCATTCCTAAGATTCGGCAGGTTTTGCAGTTGCCCCAATTCAGAGGTGATGTTGATCATTACCACGACGCTCATGGGGTTAATTGGGATACCTTGATTGAAGCAATCTGCCAGAATGGCCAACCAACTTGGATACAGGAAAACATCACCCTCCACTCCAAGTCCTTCACTCACGAGGCCAAGTGCTGGTTCAATATCATTTGCAGCCGCTTCCTGCCCACAAGCAACTCTACCGATGTCAACCACCTAAGGGCTCTACTGGTATGGTGCTTTGTCACAAAACGTGACTTTGATGCGGCGCGGCTCATTGGTGATGAAATGATCCTCCGATCCTCGCTGCGGTCTAAGGGGTTTTATTTTCCCTCATTGGTGACTAGATTGTGTCTGCTCAAGGGCGTTCCCACTCTGCCTACTGATGGCACATTGCCCGTAAAGATACCCTTCAGAACTTCTAGGATCAATGTGGGCAGAGATGCGCCCGCGACCATAGATATTGATGATGAGGAGGAAGCCCAAGCACCAATGGCACCCTCCAGGAGGTCATATGACGGAGCTGGATCTTCCCGGCGTCCCCACACTGGAGCCGGACTCTCTAGATCACAATCCACCTGGCCTATGATACGTTCAGTGGAGGAGGAGCTCGAGGACCTTCGTACCTCGGTGGATGGCCTGCATGTCAGGATGGATGCTATGTCTCAGCGCCATGCCAGGTCTGAGAACCGCATGATGGCGTGGTTCTGTGCATTGGGACGAGCTTGTCATGTGGACCCCAGCACGGTCTCCGACTCCGAGTGATACTCAGGGAAGTCTTCTTACCCTACTGCTCTTTATTTTTGTATGACATGGGGACATGCCATGATTATAAGTGTGGGGTGGGAGACTTGTTGTTGTGATGTGTTGTATTGTACATACTAAACATGTTGTAATTTTATAACTGACTTGGCCCAACGACGGACACTTGTCGACGGGTCTCTTGAGGGTCAAAGTTAGTTGTTAAGGGGTAAAGGACTCTTCCTGAGGACGGACCACTTGGACAGTACTCTTGAGGGAAGTAGTCCATGTAGATATTTTTTTATTTTATTTTATTTTCTTTTCTCTTTTTAGGTAATGTAGTAATTCCCCCTTGGTTTTTCTTTTGATCACGGTTCTTTTCCAAGGGCTTTTTCTTGAACCGGGTTAGGTATAT
Source organism: Nicotiana attenuata (assembly GCF_001879085.1). Lineage (NCBI taxonomy): Eukaryota > Viridiplantae > Streptophyta > Magnoliopsida > Solanales > Solanaceae > Nicotiana > Nicotiana attenuata. The sequence continues at coordinate 78,532 of NW_017671346.1, forward strand.
TTTTTTTAGGACTCTGAAGACTCTCTTAGATTAGGAGGGGTAAGGTCAGGAATCCACCCTTTTGATGTATACACCTGCTAACAACTAAACGAACTTGAGAGTGCGACGTCTAGGCTCATGTGTAGACTCATAAATTGTGCGTTAATTGTGTACACCTTGTCTTGCTTGAATGCTCATGTGAGTGTGTTGACGAACTAGTTCGGAATGAGTTACTTGCCAAGTGTGTGTGAGAATTACCCACATTCTGTGCTTGCATGTGATACCTAGAACTTGCCCTGTGTGTTTGCAGAGCGAAATAGTAGTTTTGTTTACTCTTGGAAGTGATATAGGCATTTCTTGTTAAGCCATATATACATATTTTACCCACCGAATTATTATGAATCTTAGTTAACCCCTTTGAGCCTGTAATCCTGTTTCTTTGGCAACCACATTGCAAGCCTTACCCATTTGTTTGAATTAACCATCTATTTGAACCTTTTCACCTCTCATGAGCACTTGAATGTTATGAACTTTGTAAAAGTTAAAGTGTGGGGTGGTTGGTTTGGCTTTTGAGTGGAACTAATTGAATAAGGAGAAAGGTGCAATGTTTTGAAAAAGGAAGAGCCACTTAGATTGTTAAAAAAAAAACCCTTGATAAGTGGTGGCTCTTGATGTAAGTGCTTAAAGTAGTATGGGGTAATATAAATTGATGTGAAAGTGGCATTTGGTTTGACATAAGTATAGGGCTTAAATGTTAAAATGTATGTATTAAAGTGCTTAGGGAGGTGTAGTCACTCTTATATCTAAATGTATCCTACCCGTCCCGTAGCCTACATTACAACCAATTAAAGTCCTAATTGATCCAAGATTGAATGAACTCAGTATTACACTAAGGGCAAGCTTATGGTGTATCTGTGTGGCATATGAATATTCTTTGCTGAGAGTGAGTGAATTCTTTCTATCTAAAGTTCTTTGTGCTTGATTCTATACATGTGGAACTTCTCTCAAATTAATAATGTGAGGGCTTGTGACTCAGGAAGAAATAGCAAGTTTTCACCTCTGTTAGAGTAATTAGAGTGAGCATGTGTGAGGCATGGCATTAGAGTTTGCATTTGAGGTGTGGCAGTTGCACTGCTTAGGTTATTCTTTCATAATGGCAGGTGTGACATAAATTGGGTAATTCCTTGAGCGATTAGGCATAGAAGTGTGGTTTAAATTGCTCGAGGACGAGCAGAGCTTTAAGTGTGGGGTGTTGATAATAGGTGAATTGAACTATGATTAAGCCCCAAAAGAACCACTTTCTTGTAGAGTTTTTATTGTAAAAGTGATAGCAAAATGCTCTTATTAGTGCTTTTCATGTTTTTCAGGTTACATACATTAGAAGAATGCTATGGAGTGGTTTTGTATCATTTATGGAAGAAAAAGAAGCCAATCGCATCAAAGTCGCCGAGTGAACCATTTGAAATACACAAACGAGGCGTGGAGGTGAACTGCCGCGGTCCTAGCGTGGGCGCGGTAGGACCGCGGTGAGCTATCAGAGGAGATTCAGAGAGGCCGTTTGGCCACGGTCCCAACGTGGGCGCGGTAGGACCGCGGCAGGCGACGGGAACTTAAGGGACTGAAGTGCAAATTCTGGAATTCTTAGCCCCAAACCCTATTTAAATACTAGAACTCGCCCAAAGGAGGCATGTAACATTATTAGCGAGTACTTTGGCAAGAAAAACAAGTGTGAGAGATCACCCAAAACATCATTAGTTCTATTCTTCTTTATTTTCTTGCAATTTATGATTATGAATCTTTTAGTATTTGATTTACCCATTGTCATGAGTAGCTAAAAACCTTAATCTAAGGTTTTGGTGGAACCCGTTGGGAATAACTTGGTTGTTTTATCAATATAATTAGATTTGATTGTTAATCTCTAATTGTTCATCTATGTTTTGATTGTGGAATAGTTAAAAAGGCCCTCAATTATCCGTTCCTATTTATTATGTATCTTCTTGAGAGAGAGTGCATATTTAGGTGATTGTATGAACAACATCACTCCCGGAGTATAGACAAGAGTCATAACCGAGGGTTTAGGGGTTGGATTAGAGATAACAAACCCCGGGTGCAATCTAAGTGAACCGTATTGTGCAAGTAGCCAGCGTAGCTTGAGAACGTGCGTCTAGTAGATTATTATAATTACTTGAGAAAGAATTATGATAGATGGAGAGTTCATGATTGTTAGAGATAGCTAAATCATAATTATAGGACATATACAACCAAGGAAAGTACCAACGGGGGAAACCATTGCCTTAGACTTTATTTCTACTGTTTACACATCAAGTTTATTTAATTTTCAGCTGTTAATTACTTTCAATCTTTAGTTGTTAGAAAATCAACCATTGTGAATCAAAAAGTTTGGGAAAACAGATCGTGTGAATTTAGTAAATCTGACAGTAGTGATTGAGAGGTTAGTTCCCTGTGGTTCGACTCTGGGCAATAATACTCAGATTATATTTGCAACGCCCGCATAGTCTTTTGTGAGACTTAGTTGAGCGTGATCAGGAACAATATTCACCGCTTCTCCATGACCGTACCTACCTTATTAGCATTTTAGGGCTATAAAACTTGAATTTCGCTCGATTCTTAGATTTTCGTGGACTATAGCCCACGCCGTCTGCATGCATCCGGGCGACCGGTCCCGAATTGCCTAAAATTTTGCCGGCCTATTAAAAATGACTTGGGGAACAATAATCATTGCTTTGCCATGACCTTTTCTCGTTATTTGGCTTTTTAGGGCCATAAAATTGAAATTTCACCGCTTCTCAAATTTTCGTGTGCTATAGCTCATGCCATTTGCATGCATCCAGGCGAACAATAATCATTGCTTGACTTGTGTTGTTCCTTTGTGAGCTGTCTGAAGGGCTTCCCAGATTTCTTTGGCTGACTGACATGCCGATATCATATTATATTCATCAGGACCAATACCACACGCCAGAATTTTCTTTGCACGAAAGTTCTTCTCTATGGCCTTTCTATCAGCATCATTGAATTCTTTCCTTGTCTTGGGAATGGCTACAGGTGGGTTGCCAAGGTTTTTGGTAGGTACAAAGGGTCCATCACATATGACATCCCATAGCTCAGAATCTTCAGCCGTGATGAAGTCATGCATTCTAGTTTTCCACCATCCATAATACTGTCCATTGAACCTAGGTGGTCTGTAAGTAGACTAGCCTTCTTCGAAGTTTGGAGGAGCATCCACGAGGATCTTTTCTAGGTGTTAACCTGATGGAAAGAACCTGCTCGGATACCAATTGATAGAATATAAGGGTCCACCAAACTCTTTAGAGAACCAGGTTCTCTATCAGTTCCACCAGAACACACGCACACAACAGTAAGTAAATGACAGGAGGAATTTTACGTGGAAAATTCCCAGTTCAACGGGATTAAAAGCCACGACCTAACCTTGTAGGATTTCAACTTCACTACTGAGCAACCTTTAGATTACAACCTATGCAACCTAGGAATTATACTCTTAATCCCTCACTAACTTGTAACACTCTATTACAAGTCACTTTGTAATAACTCTATTACAAAGACATTGCAACTTGACTAACTTTAGCCAAGACTCAAACACACAACTTTAGCCAAGACTCAAACACACACGGGTTTAAGATTTACAAAGGGGTTCCTACAGAATGCTTCTAAACAAGCTAGATAGGAATCACAATTGAACTACTATTACAAAGTTACAACTCAACTATGGACATATAATGACTTGATATGGGAACTGATCCGTAGTTGTTTTGTTCTTTGTTCTTGAAGCACTTGAAACTTTCTTGCTGGATAGTCACGTGAGTAAGCTTGAGTAAAATCTCTAAGTGTTCAATTAAATTTGTTTTACCTTCCTTGATTGTATATATACATGTGTTACATCACTTACAATGATGTAAGAAAGGTAGGTAAAAAGTCTTCCACAGAAAGTTGACTACTGCACTGTTCCTGTACTGTAGGGTGTGCAGGCAGCAACTTTCCAGCTGGAGAGTTGACTTTGTACGGTCTCCTTGGAAGTGGTAGGGACCTGTTCTCTCAGCTGTTCCTTCCACTCTGAAGAGTTGAATCATATCCCACGCTGGATCCTAACCTGGAACATTGTGATCTTAAGGTCTTGTACATGTGTAACAGGTTCCTTAGCCTGGATAGTAAGTTTGTTAGATCATCAAAACATAAAGCAAAGTACTTATGACCAAAGTACTTGTAACCTATCAATTTTCGCCTTTTTAATGATGACAAACTCATAATTGAAAATCCCAGAAAGAGCCACATAGAACCAGACTGCGAACCAGAAAGACCTTTAGTTTCCCTTGAATCTCTGCATTCATTCCCCCTTAATCAATGCAATTATTTCCCCCCCTTTTGGCATCATAAAAAGATCAGTAACATGCAATTAAGCAAGAAGGAATTCTAGTTTTAAGTTAACTCATGCCACTTATGTGCACATAGTCATGATTAAGAACAGAGCATAAAAGTAAGGTATAAACAGTAACAAGGAAAAAGCTTGCATTAACATAATTTGGATTTTATAGCAAGAGCAGATTCAATGTTACTACCACATCCACAAATTAGAACAATCACAAAAATACCACAAGTTATCATCATAAGAACTGACACTGAGAGATGAGAGTAGAAACTAGATTATAGACTTAACACTGAGGAGACAAAATTTAAGAAGCATTGGGAGGAGAAGGTTTGGAGGCAGAGGAAATTGCTTGGAGGACTAAATCCATTCGAGCATTTGCTGACATTTGCTCATTGAGACGTCTCTCTTTCAGGTCCTCCATTTGTTTCCTGAGCTCAGCGTTCTGCTTTGTCAAGCGAGCAACCTCTTCGCTTTGAGAGCGACTGGAACCAGGTGCCTCTTGCAGTTGACTTATCTGAGTCTCAAGGATAGCATTCCTTGCTTTCAATTGCCTAATCTCAGTAGTAGCACTATTTTGAGCATTTATTAACTGAGATATGGTAGAAGTGCTTGCAACCCCTCCAAATTTCTCTATACACTCACATTCTTCAAGAGTGCCTTTTGAAAAAGTTTGCTTATTGTCACCCACTTTAATTGGTCCGAGAGGAACCTTGAAGTGCTCAAAGACCTTGGTAAGAAGGAACCCATATGGCATCCATGATTACCATCTTTAAAGTCTGCCACTTTATTCATGTACTCTATTATGACCAAGCAGATTGATGGTCGTGAAGTTGTCCAGTGCTTCCATGAGGAACAGGTCTGCACGAGAGGTGATGGATCTTCGCTCAGCTCGAGGCAGCAAGACTTTGCTTACCATCTCAAATAGCAGTTGGTAGACAGGAAGGAGGGCCATCTTCTGAACCCGTTCCCCCTGTTGAACTGCTCTGTCCTTCAAGATTGCGTTTCTGAAGTTCTGAGTACAAGCTCCCTGAACACTAGACAAACCTTCCGTGGGCACACCAAGAATAGATCCCAACAAGGTAGAGTCCATAACCATATCAAATCCATTCACCAAGGCACAAATGTGACCATCCTCAACTTTGAACAAATCGGCATAAAAACTTTGAACTTCCTCCTCATATACCTTAGCAGCATCACTTGTGAACAAGTGTGTCCATTGTAGTAAATCACAAATCTCAACCAACTGTCTCATACTAGTCTCCTCCAAGACATCAGAAGAAAATATGCGTCCCCATAGTACCTTTTGACTTCTCAATCTCTCTTTCCCAGCACTCCCCGGATCACCAACTCTGGCCTTCTTTGAGGAACCAGGTTCTTCATCAGTATCAACCTTTCTCTTAGCAGACTTGTGAACACTCTTCTCCTTTTTATCAGACTTTACATATTTTTCACCTAATTCTTTCACCATATTCTTAGTAGCAATAGCATCATCAGACTTAGTCAGACTTTTAGCACACACAGAAGATCCCCTTTTTGGCTTGGGAAGACCATGCTTTTGTGATATCTTCCTAGTCAACGAACTAGGTTCCTCCGTTTCTTCTTCATCCACATTCACAACAGGCACTATCTTCTCATTTACAACTTTTCCATCTTTCACTAATTTTCTTCTCCTTGACTTAGCTTGACTGTTCTTAAGCGCAGACTTAAGAGCCTCCTTCTTTTGCAACCTTGTTGTGGGTCGCTTAGGAGTTGGATCTTCACCAACAGCTACTTTACGCCTAGGCAAACTGGCAATTGGTAAATCATCAGAATCTTCTTCATAATCCTCTTTTTGTTCTTCAAACACAGGGCTTGTCTTAGGCATAATCACACTTAGAGGCTCAACATCCAAATGAGGAGAGGGAGCAGGGTCAGTACTGACCTGGGGTTCCTGAGAGAGACCCGGAGTTGGATCCTCCGAAGGCATTCCCCAGTAGCACCTTCCTGTGCTAAAGGTTCAACTGGCATAATCTCATTATCCTCTTCAACAGGCTCAGATTCTTCCCCTTGAGTCTTAAGACCATCCTCACTTCCTCCAACAAAAACCCCTTCATCGGTGATGGACAACATATTTTCTGTGGCTTCCTTTTCTTGTAGATTCATGAGAAACTCAGGAGAAGTAGGAGCGGTACCTGTGGACAAGGGTTCAGGAGCAGTCTTTGTTGAGTAGACGATTTCATTCCCCTCAGTCTGGTCTACCTTTGACCCTTCTCCTATATGACCCTTCTTCTATAGGAGAACTTGAGGTTTTCCGATTTTCTTCATTCTCAGCAATACTCGTTTCATCCCTCTTTTCTAGCGAGGTAAGAGAAGAGCTCTGGGCAATACCTCTTGTGGAAGTTGATGCTTTGTGACTCTTTTGAGAACTAGAACTCGAATGGGTAGGAGAAGAGACGGAGTGTGGGGGTGACTCTGTTCTAGGGTTTTGGTTATCAGTAGTGTGAGGAGGGGAGTCTAGCATTAGTGTTTCAACTGGTGAGGACTCGGTGATACTGGAAATTATTTGATTTTCAGCCATGGTGAGAAGAAGAGAGAAGATTTCGTGAACTGAAGAGAGAAATAATAGGAAACAGGTTTTGAAGTGTTGATGTGTGGAGTGTGATGACAGAGATAGATGTATTTATGATGAAAGAGCGATCGGTTAGAAAGGGCGGCAGGTTTTAGGGAGTTGGGTCGATTAATAACCGGTGAGACTTTTAAGTTCAAAAGACACAAAAATAAAAACTGACATGCTGATGATGTGGCACTTGTTTTAATTGTTCATAATTGTGCATGAGAGAACAGAGAAACTACTAACCTGTGTCAGGAGAACCAGGTTCCTTGACTGCTCTCTTATTTGTAAGCTTTGCCCTTTTTACCAGTGTATACAGCCTCAACTGCTTATTTGCTCTGTAATCATCAAGCGTGTCTACATGTAACGGTATAGACATGAGTTAGACTTTGCCAGAAAACACCTATTAGCTAAATCTACCTGAACATTTCTTTCATAGCCAATCGTTGAGGGACCAGGTTCTCAATTGGGTTTTATCAACCCCAATGACATACGATTTTGCTCGAAGTGTTCTCTACTCAGGGCTTTGGTAAATATATCTGCAATTTGATCTTCAGTGCTGCAGAATTTCATGCATATAAGCCCTTTTTCAATATTGTCTCTGAGGAAGTGATGATGTGCATCAATGTGCTTGGTGCTCTTATGTTAAACTGAATTTTTTGCCATGTTGAGAGCAATTGTATTGTCACATAAGAGAGGCACACAGTCTGAGAACACTCCAATGTCTTCCAACTGTTGCTTGATCTACAGATGTTGAGCACAGCAAGAGGCAGCTTCTATATATTCAGCTTCTGCACTTGAGAGTGCCATAAATTTCTGCTTCCTTGTACCCTATGAGATTAAGCAGGAGCCCAGGAATGTGCCATTCCAGAAGTGCTTTTCCTGTCCACCAGATATCCTGCATAATCAGCGTCAACATATCCAATAAGATCAAAGCTGTCACCTGAGGGAAAATAAAGGACCAGGTCCTGCGTTCCTTTGAGATATCTCAGTATTCTCTTGGCAGCCTTCAGATGAGATTCCTTTGGATTAGATTGAAACCTTGCACAGAGACCCACGCTGAAAACAATGTCTGTCCTGCTTGCAGTGAGATAAAGGAGCGACCCTATGATCCCTCTATACTGTTGATACCCAATTTTTCCCTAGGTATTTTTTTTATACTCAAAATACTTTCAAAATGACATATATATATATATGCATATATGAGCATACCCAAGTGTTTTGTTATTTTTCCAAGTTTTTTAAAAAAAAAAAAGATTTTTTAAAACCAATTTATTGTCTATTTTAATAGTACAAAATTCAATAATTATTCCCAAAATTATCATTTTGGTGAATAATTCATTTTTATTTCTCATGTTTATACTAAAATATAGTTTAAATAAATTTTGCATGTTTTTTACACATTTTTTTGGAATTTTTAAAGCTAAATTGCATATAATTGCAATTATAGCCTATTATATAATTAATTGCATTTTATAATTAAAAAATCATTTCCAGTATTTTTAGATTAATATTTATACATTATTAATTAGATCAGTGTTTTTCATTTGTTTTTAAAATCATTTAAACTATTTTTATAAAATAAAAAGGGAGAACTAGGCTATTTAACATGTAGCCTCATCTCATTACAATTGTGAGCCATTCAGATTTCAATTCTAACCCCCAAATTCTCCAGCCCAATTTCAACTTAGACCCTACCCACACCCAATTCAATTACCCGGTCCAGCTCCGATCTAATCTGAGCCGTTGATCAAATGAGATCAACGGCCCAGATTTTATTTCCTAAATTAAATCCCAACTACCCTCCCCCGACCCCTCATTTTTTCACGAGACTCTCTCTCTCTCTCTCTCTCTTGGTCTCTTGCTCTCCCTTCTCTATAGAACCTTCTGGTTCTCTTTTCTTCTCCAATGAATCCACCTCCTCTCCGGCCACCTCCAGCCTCACCTCTCTCGACCACCAGTCGCCGTGAAACCTTGTTTTGTTGATTCCCTCTATCTTCGAGACCCCAGAAGCCCCACCATACAAGATGGTCACCGGAAGCTTTGCCTGGTTCGTCTCCGGCCATTCTCCGATGGGTTTTGGTCCGATGGTGCTACGAACACCATTATTAACGAGTTTCACAGCCAGGTTTCTTACCTCTCACTGATTTCTTATGAAACCCTAATTTCTACCTAGACCTCTTAAATCTCTGTCTTTTTAATGATTTTTAACTTACTCTTTTGTGTTTTACACTACTCTCTACTCGATCTTTACGATTGCTCAAGTTTGCAACGTTTTGTTCTTCTTTTTAAAACTAGGGTTTCTGAACCTCTTTCGAAGTCACTATATCTTCTGATTTTTTTCTAGTACTATATGTTTGTGTTTGTATTTCTGCTTTTTTGTGTGATCTTCTGGGTTATTCCCCAATTTCTATGCTTTAATTTTGTTCTAACGTTCCACTGATTCTGTGATCTCTTACTTAGGGTTCTTTGGTTTTGTGCCTATTGTGTTTAAATAGGTCTAATTGTTTTCTATTTACTAAATGTTCTGCTGATTCTGTGCATCTCTTCGAATCCCTGATTTTTGTATATGATTTCTTTGGAGGTTTTCCACTGATTTGAGTCACTTCCTTGTTTGTGAGATGCTTTCCTTACTTGGTGCTGATTCCCTGTGATTTTCAATCTCGTCTGTGACTTCCTGAACCAATTTTTTCAAAAATCAGTCTGTAATCCGTCTGTTTATGTGCACAATATACTTTTATTTTACTTTCCTTACTTGTAATTATTTTGTACTTAGTCCCTATTACATGCATCATGCTATTCCTGTAAGAAAATATCAGTCTTGCAAAAAATCTTCCTTATTTGATGCAATTTGTACCGTTCGAGCTACGACTCCCTAATTAAGGGAAATCCGAGTCTTTAATTGATTCTAATAGGTACTCTTTCCATAATTGTAATAAGTCTATACGTATTACCTTATTTTCCACTTATTTTCAAAACTATAAATGCCCTACCCTCTCTTTAGCAGAGACACACGAACAAAAAATTCATTGTTCTAAACTCTCTCTTACACACATAAGCATACTCAGTGTTCTCTCTTGTTTTCTACACATCCTCTCTCACTTTCCCTGTTGACTACTGATTACTCAGTCGGCTGAAAGCCAAGACTGAGTGATTTTGGGGCTGCTCTACTATCTACTGCTCTATACATTGCTACTTGCTTGGTCTACATACTACTGCTCACTTCCCTGCACACTACTGCTCTATATTATCTCATCCTCGACTGGTATGCCCTCTATTTGATCTACAGCTTCCAAAACAATATGTTTTTATACATACTGCACTTTATTTTGTTTCTTTTATGCTTTTACTTATTGTTCTGCTGTTCTTATTGCAACTAACATGCCCCTGTGTTAGTTCATTAATGTGACTATCCTTCTCTTAATTCAGCATGCCTACTGATTTGCTTAATGCATGTTCTCCCCTACCCCCTAGCCCCAGTACATTGTCAGCATGTAATCCTGAGCCCTTTTGGTTGAAACCTGGTGTGACTGTCTAAGTGTCCTGAAATGCTGTCTGTGTTCCTACATGTGAACTATTTGTCCCCATTCCCTTTTTTTCCCTGTTTGTGTTTACTTCCCTGAACTATATGTGGTATTTTGGTTCTGAGGTTGTCAGAATTGTCGCATTGTTTTCTTTCAAAACTGGTTCTATATGGATCATTTTTAAAACTTTTTTTCAACTCAATTTCTTTAAAAACTCTATCACACACTCTCACTACTCCTAGAGTTTAGGTTCTACCCCCTTCGTGTAAGCATTGCCTTGGGTACCTTTGAGTACCCATTGAACTTTGATGCACAAGGCTGGTAATTCCACTGCACTTGTTCAACATTTTGGTAGTGTTTGGGTGTTGGTATTGGCCGAGGACCCCAATGGGCCCTTAGGGAGCTTTGCCGCACCCAAACCATGGCCAAGGCTGTGAAACTCGAAAGAAGTGAGGTTGGAAGATTGGGCCTGGTTGAAGGCTCCCTATAGAGTAACTTCTTATTTTATTTTTCATTATGTAATTCAGCTATCACGGTTTGTAATAACTTGTAAACAACTGATTGGGGCTATAGTGAAATTGGGTGAGATTATGCATGTTTAATTTAATTAATGGGTAGAGAACATGTCTATAGGGCTTTACTTACCTATTTGTGCATTAGAAACCATGTATAGGACATGCATCTTACATCTAGATATCCTGGTTTAGGCTCTTTACTTTCAGATTGTCATACTCACTTTGTAATCAGTTAGTAATCGGCAAACAACTGTCATAGAATTACTACTGCATTTAGAGACCCTGCTTTAGGAGCTTTATGTGCATTAGATATCATGTTACTTAGGATTTTATTTCATCTGAGTTGCAATTGTTGAACGCCTTGCCAGTTTGTTTAATTTAATAACACAAGTCTGGGCTAAAACTGCGTCTTTCTTTAAAACTGGAACTAATATGCATGTTCACCTTTTCAAATAGGCAATACATACGACGCCTAGGCAAGCCTTAGGCTAATAATAATAAAAAAAACTGATTGATCTTGTTTTACCAGTTTCAGACTACTCAGCCTTTTTAAACTTTCCCAACTCTGTTTTTTTAGCTGTCTCTCTGAAGTTCCCTTTTTACTGAAAATCTCTCTACCTGGAAACCAATTCCGTATTTATATACTATCACTAATTTTCCGATTCTTGCTCTATTAAGCTTTCAAACTACTGGGTTATCTCTCTGCCCAGGAACGCCTTATTTTGATATTGGTCTAATTAAACTACTGTATTTTCCAATCTCTGCTTTCTTCAAAACGATGTTTTAACAGTATCCTTACCTTTACTTATTCAACTATTTTTTAGATGTATTCCTGAAAAATCAAACCCTTCGGGTCATTGAGTTTTAATTAAACTTCTGCTTTTACTAAAACTTATCTTATTCCGGCACCCCTGCTTTTAAACTCTCATCTTTTTCTTAAGACCTTAAATGTGTTTGAGACGTGCTAATTACATGTTTACTTGTGGAGGGATTTGTGAGCCTCTTATTTGCTTTTGTATGTTCCCTTTATGTGTAGTCCTACTTGTTATGAATGTCGCCTAGCATTTTGTCCTTTAAACCTAGGTGTTCAGCCTAGTCCTTACCTTGTAGGAATAGTGGTCCTAAATACCCTCTAGGACTTGTAGGATGGGACGGGTAATAGCACGCAATAAGCATTCGTGACCAATCATGCGTTTAAATAACCTTTACGGGGTGGGAAGGGTAGAATATGGAGATGATGACCGATGCGCTAATATCACGTGCGACCCCTCTTCTGAGGAGTGATTGCTGGATATTGCATTGACGTGATCCATATCAATCATAAACCTAGGACCCCTCTTCCTTTATTTGCTTTTCATCCCTTCTTGTAAAACTCTTTAAATCTTTCTTTTCATAAAATTCTGCCCTCTCTACTTATCTTCACAAGTTTTCAACTTATTACAATATGATATGAAAATCCTTATTAGAGCCTTACTTGTAAAGTCACAATTGTAACATGGCCGGGACCACACTAGTGGATCTTGAGGGGTGCCTAACACCTTCCCCTCGAGATAATTTCTAGCCCTTACCCTAATCTCTGGTTTCTTCACTTCAAACCCTTCTTAAAGTGTCCTAATGCACTATAATCATTAGGTGGCGACTCTCCAATTCCAAAACCCAATTCTCGCAAGGGAATAGAGTTGTCCTCCCAAATGTCGTAAACCCGATTTCGCCTTAGAAAAAGGGGGCGTCGACAGCATGGCGACTCCGCTGGGGAATTTCTTTAGGCTTTTACCATTGCATGTTATTTGTGACTTTATTGCTTTATTATTGCTTTATCTCTTCTTCTTCTATGAAACTGACTTGTTTCTTTGTTTCTTTTCTTTAATGCTTTCTTTTACCGCTTTACTTCAATACTGTTTTAATTGCGAGCAATTATTGTAATCATTATCTTATGAACGTGAAAATACGTGACAATCTGTTTCATTCTTGTGATTGCATCTTCAACATCATATTCCACTCGTGCCAAACAAAATACCATAGCAACGCTTACAATGAGTGGTTGCGCTCTTCCAATATTATCACCCCCTAAATTTGGCAAAGGAATATTTGCGGTAAAACCAGTCGATCAGCGGTGCAGTCGACGGTTCCGTGCTTTTCCCTCTTGAGTTGTCCGCTCAAGGGTACCTTGTCTAATACCCCATAGAAACTATTTCTCTTTGAAACTGTGCATGCATCACTGTCAAACCTAGCCGAGTAAGTTATGCTGTCCACGTAATGACTCTTTGAGATAGCCTTGTCCAAAGTCCTAGGTTTCCTTGGAACCCAAACGGACAACACCATATTCTGTGCATTTATTTGGAGAACTAAATGCTGTTTATGCTAATTATTGGTTTAAATAGTCGAGTCCGGTGGGGGGGTATGGTCTTAACCCTTTTGTTTCGCAGAAAATGGAGAAAAAGGTCCCCGACTTCGGTATGGTCAGTATACCCTCACTCTTGCTGACCTGGTGGAGGAATCTCCCATCAAGTGACCAAATCAATGAATGGAAAGAGAGGGTCACCAAGGCTAGCGGAAAGCTGGAATATCTGGAATACAGTCTGCTGGAGTTGGAAGGAAAAGTGAGGAAAAGAGTCACCGACTGCCAGAACACTGAGGGAAACGAAGGAGAACGCCTGGCAAAGGCATTTTTAGTGGTGAATCTACGCGAGCTGGAGGATTTGATCAACGAGAGCATTCAACCTGCGGAAGGTCCTTCTGGGACCAAGTAGTTAGGAGTCTTTTCTTTTGCTTTAAAATGTAATAAGGCCAATGGCCATTAGTGACATTTTACTTTCTGCAATTTTAGTGTCGTTTTGGGGATTCGTCTTATTTTTATCAATAAAATGAGGCATTTAGAATTATAAGTTCTCCAAATCAGCTTGTCGCTAGGCCTACCTTGGGCACAACGAGGCACCCAAATTAGGACACGATTTATATTCTTACACTATGTGTTTAAATATCGCAACATTTTTTTCTCATAATCCTTACTAACTTGTTACCTTTTTGTTTTTACTTTTTGTTTTATTCCCCTCCCCAAAAGGTTAGTTCGTGCACTCTGGCATCATCATCATATTCTACCAGATCCAAGGGCCCTCCACCTCCTCCTCCTCCAAGTCCTATCAGAAACAAGAACAAGGATAAAATGGAAGACTTGAACAGCATCAGAAAAGAGAACTCGGGTGAACGAACAGAGGTTACTCAGGGTAGCCAGATCTCCAAGGAAAGTGCTGCCCAACTTGAGCAGAAGTTATTGAAGTTCCGAGAAGAACTGGATCAAGTTCGGAACTTGGCCAACTTGTCATTTTCCCTTACCACTCCCGATATCAACTTTCCCAACACCCAAAATCCCGCACCTCCACAGAACACCCCACAACCACAGAAACAACCCACTCATATTCAACATTGCAACACATGCCACACTTCAAACAACACTCCATTACTCATCCCTGAACCGCTGAACACCACAAATGATCCTCCCCACAACACCCCCATATATGTGGAAACCCTACCGCACTATACCCAACCAATCTCTAGCACACCGGGGTCTGATGACAAAGACTCTCTTATCAGGAACCTGGCCACAGAACTAAAGAAGTTGACTAGCCGAGTCCAGGGTGTTGAAGGAAGCAAAGGTATTGAGGGGCTGAATTACGAGGACCTTTGCATTCAGCTAGATGTTGAACTTCCTGAGGGGTACAAACCTCCCAAGTTCGAAATGTTCGATGGCACGGGAGATCCTAGAGTCCATTTGAGGACATACTATGACAAACTGGTCGGAGTCGGAAAGGATGAGAAGATCCGTATGAAGCTCTTTATGAGGAGTCTGAAAGGGGATGCTCTGTCTTGGTACATCAGCCAAGACCCCAAGAAGTGGACAAGCTGGGTAGGTATGGCGTCCGATTTCATGGACAGGTTCAGATTCAATATAGAGAATGCACCAGACGTATTCTACATCCAAATTTGAAGAAGAAACCTACAGAGACATTCCGCGAGTATGCTACTCGTTGGAGATCAGAGGCTGCTAAGGTTAGGCCGGCCTTAGAAGAGGAACAGATGAACAGATTCTTCGTCCGGGCTCAGGATCCACAATATTATGAGAGGTTGATGCTGATCGAGGGCCAGAAATTCTCCGATATCATCAAGCTAGGGGAAAGAATTGAGGAATGCATTAAGAGTGGTATGGTTACTAACCTTAAAGCATTACAGGCTACCAACAAGGCTCTACAGTCTGGTGGCACGTCCAAGAAGGGGGAGGTTAGTGTTGTGATGGTCGCACAGAGAACAAAATCCCCTATAAAATACAAAACTTACCCATCACCTCCACTTACATATCAGC